>NW_026655397.1:0-7110 GCF_009828535.3 Hylobates moloch
AGCATGTCAGAGACCTTCACAGCAGGCCCTCCCATCATAGGCCTGGAGGCCTAGGAGGGAAAAATGGTTTGGTGGGCAGGCCAGGGCCTTCCTGCTCTATGCAGCCTCAAGACATGGTGCCCTATGACTCAGCTGCCCCAGCTCCAGCTGTGGCTATAAGGGGCCAATGTACAGCTCAGGCTGCACATACAGCTCAGGCCATTGCCTCAGAGGGTGCAAGACCCAAGCCTTGGTGTCTTACATGTGGTGTTGAACCTGTGGGTGCACAGAAGTCAAGAATTGAGGTTTGGGAACCTCTGTCTAGATTTCAGAGGATGTACGGAAATGCCTGGATGTCCAGGCAGAAGTTTGCTGCAGGGGTGGAGTCCTCATGGAAAACTTCTGTTGGGGTAGTGTGAAAAGGAAATGTGAGGTTGGAGGCCCCAAACGGAGTCCCCACTGGGGCACTGGGTGGCAGAGCTGTGAGAAGAGAACCACCATCCTCCAGACCCCAGAATGGTAGATCCACCAACAGCTTGCACCATGTGCCTGGAAAAGCCACAGACATTCAACACCAGCCTGGGAAAGCAGCTGGGAGGGGTTGGGGGGAAGTTTTACCCTGAAAAGCCACATGGGCGGAGCTTCCCAATGCCATGGGAGCCTAGCTCTTGCTTCGTTATGTATCTCTAAACAAAAAATGGACACTTACTTGTATGGCCATGAGGCCATTATCATATTTAACAAAATTAGCAATAATTTTTAGTGTCATATAACAAGGGTTTATGAATAAATTTCCATAATTGTTCCTAAAAACTCTTTTTATAGTGTGTTTGAATTTCATTGTTATGTCTCCTAAATCTCTTTCTCATTTTTATCCCACATGCCACTGGCTTGTTGCAAAGACCAGGTCAATTATTCTGTAAAATGTCCCATATTCTGGATTTATCTGTTTGCTTCTTTGAAGTATCATTTAACTTGTATGTTTCTCCATTTTCTGTAAACTAGAGCTTAGTTCTAAAACCTTGATTAGATTCATGTTCAACTATTTTGGCAAGAATATTTTATAGGTAGTGCTATGTATTTCAAATTGCATCTTATCAGGAAGCTCACAGGTTCATTGTCCCACTTTTAATGATACTTAGTATTACTTTATTTTATCATAATTTATGAATATTCATAAATTCAATAAATAATAGCCAAACACCTACTATGAGCCAGGGACCCTTCCAGATTCCAGGCACATCCCAAGAAATAAAGAAGAAGACAGTAAGGTCTTTACCTTCATGAAGCTTTCACATATTATCATTTTAATAATCGTTCTACACATGCTTTTGAATTTTACATTTACATATAATCTTTATTTATGTATTAATGTGTGTGTGTGTATCAGTCATGTACTTCAAAACAACGTATTAGTAAATGACAGTTCTGTGGTGCTATAATATAATAATGAAGCTGAAAAATTCCTGTCACTTAGTGACGTCTTAATGGTCCTGACTCTATGCAGGCCTACGCTAGTGTATGTGTGTGTGTGTGTGTGTGTTCTTAACAACAAAGTTGAAAAAGTACAAAATAAATTTTTTAATTTTAAAATAGAAAATGAAAATAGGACTATACTTTCAGGGATCATTTCTATAGCTCATTACTTGAAAACAGAAAAAATGTGTAAAATAAAGATAAGAAGAAAGAAAATATTTGTGTACATCTGTATAATGTGTTTGTGTTTTAGGCTAAGTGTTACAAAACAGTCAAAATGTTTTTAAAACTTAAAAATTTATAACATTTAAAAGTCACAGTAAGCTAAAGTTAATTTGTTATTGAAGAAAACATTTTTCAAGAAATTGGCTGGGCATGGTGGCTCACGCCTGTAATCCCAGAACTTTGGGAGGCAGAGGTGAGTGGATCACTTGAGGTCAGGAGTTCAAGACCAGCCTGACCAACATGGTGAAACCCTGTCCCTACTTAAAATACAAAAAATTAGCCGGGCGTGGTGGCAATCACCTGTAATCCCAGCTACTTGGGAGGCTGAAGCACAAGAATCACTTGAACCCAGGAGGTGGAGGTTGCAGTGAGCTGAGATTGTGCCATTGCACTCCAGCCAGGGCAACAGAGCGAGACTCCCATCTCAAAAAAAAGAAAAAGAAAAAGAAAAGAAATTAAGTATAGCCTAAATCTACAGTGTTCATAGTCTGCAGTGGTGTACAGTAATGTCCTAGGCCTTCACATTCATGCACCATTCACTGACTCACCCAGAGCAACTTCCAGTCCTGCAAGCTCCATTCGTAAGTGCCCTCTATAGGTGTACCACTTTTTATCTTTTATACCATATATCTACTGTACCTTTTCTATGTTTAGATAAACGAATACTTACCATTGTGTTGTAATTGCCTGAATTATTCAATACAGTAACATGCTCTACAGATTTGTAGCCTAGGAGAAATAAGCTATACCACATAGCCTAAGTGTGTAGTAGGCTATTACCATTTAGGTTGGTGTAAGTATATATGTTCTACGATGTTCACACAATAACAAAATCACCTAACAATCCATTCTCAATTGTATCCCTTGCATCCCTGTTCTTAAGTGATGTATGACAATATACACATATTTGCATGTATTTGTGTAAACATACCCGCCCACATATGCTTCATCCATTCAGATACTTATCAGATATTGACTAGCTTTGGAGGTATCTGTCCAGACCATAACTCAAATTTCCTTCAGTAAGAACTGCCCTCCTGGTTGGGTGCAGTGGCTCAGCACTTTGGGAGGCCAAGGCAGGTGGATTATCTGAGGCCAGGAGTTCAAGACCAGCCTGGTCAACATGATGAAATCCCATCTCTACTAAAAATACACAAAATTAGCTAGGCGTGGTGGCAGGTGTCTGTAATCACAGCTACTCAGGAGGCTGAGGCAGGAGAATTGCTTGAACCTGGGAAGGCGGAGGTTGCAGAGCCAAGATCATGCCATTGCACTCCAGCCTGAGAAACAAGAGCAAAACTCCATCTCAAACAAAAAAAGAGCTGCCCTCCCCTCATATTTGTACCAAAACCTCTTGACCATAGCTGACTGGACTAGGAATGGACAGTTGATGCAAGATAGCCAATCACAGTCTGTCTCTCTCAAGACTGTGAACAGAGAGACACTTCAAGTGAGAACTGTGGCCTGGGTTCTAACAGCTTTCTAACTTCTGGTTCTTTCCTTTTGTGAAACCTACTGAATGTTCAGCTTCTCCTTGGATTTCATAATATATCTTTTTTCTTCCCTTTCCTTTTTGGTGAAGCTATTCCCAGCTATCTTCTGTTACTGGCAATGAAAAGATGTTCTTTAATTAAGATACTGACTATAACCCATTGCATGAAAGAGTTCAGATGTCATTGTCAAATAATTTTTTTTCTTTCCAGGTGAACGAACTTCTTAATGCCTTTGGACATGAGTCTTCTGGCTAGTCCCATATGTAAATGAAGTAAGCTGCAGCCCATCAAGTTGATTGGTGGTCGCAACACTCAAAGCTATGCCTACGAAAAAGCTGTGGCCATGGCTTGCCAAGGTGTTTCCCTCTTCCCTGATTAGGAATTTCCATCCCTGCAGTTATTCTTTTGATGGGATAATAAAGATAGAAGCATTATCTTCAGATGCCAGCTATGCATTATCATACAAGGGAAGAGAGATCCTAAAAGGAGGACACCAGACCTTTCTCCTTTCCTTTCAGTTGACATACCAGAATAATTTATCACTTCAGCAAGTACCATCACATTTCAGTAAAATGCGAGCAGTGGGGTCGTGCCAGTAATGATTCCTTGAGAAGGTAGAGGGCAGAAAGGGAAAGGGATGCTTTGTGATGATAGAGTAGGGTATGAAATGGTCATTCATATCCAGTACAAACTCACCCTTCTCATTCACTCCAAGGACAAACAAAAACTCATTTTTACAGAGTTAGAGTAAGATATTCAATGATTTGAACATGAAAACTAATGATTTTCTCTTCTTCTTTTTTTTTTTTTTTTGAGACGGAGTCTCGCTCTGTCACCCAGGCTGGAGTGCAGTGGCGCAATCTCGGCTCACTGCAAGCTCCGCCTCCTGGGTTCACGCCATTCTCCTGCCTCAGCCTCTCCGAGTAGCTGGGACTACAGGCGCCCGCCACCACACCCGGCTAATTTTTTGTATTTTTAGTAGAGACGGGGTTTCACCATGGTCTCGATCTCCTGACCTCGTGATCCGCCCGCCTCGGCCTCCCAAAGTGCTGGGATTACAAGCGTGAGCCACCGCGCCCGGCCTATGATTTTCTTTCTCTCTGGTCAGCTATTCTTCCTCTTTCTCAAGAGGTCAAGTTTGTTACCAGCAATCACAAGAGCCCTGAGTTCTTCCACACCAACAAACATGGTGCCACTTGGAAATCTGGGACATACAGAAAGGAGGAGGTGAAAAGAAGTGAGGAGGAAACAGAAATGAAAAATGAAAAGAATAAGGGAAATGATAAAAAGGAAAAATAGGGCTATTAAAGAACTTATATGACAATACCTGAACCTACCAATCAATACTAACGTTACCAAAAGTGAGACATCCGGATATTTTATGCCTTGGCTACCTGAATCTACTTGAAGTCTCTGGCTACAACCACATCTTTACAGGAAACAAAGGGATAGAAAGACAAGTAACTGTAAAACCACACTACAAGGAAACATCAGCCAAATCCAGACATTCTATGGGATGAATGACCTAATGTCTTAGGTAGAGTTCTCTAACAAACAGACTCTGAGAGAGAGCCATGTGCAGGAGATTTATTTTAAGTTATCTCAGGGAATGTACCTATAAGAGAGAGAGAGGCAAACAGGATTGGGCAAAGGGAGAAGTTAAACTGCAACACAGTTGCAATGGAGAACTGGGCCAATCCCACAGGGTGCTCTGGCCATTCCAAGATATCCCGCACAGAGGCCAGAAGCCAGGCCATTTTACCCTCACAATGACCTTACTCATACACTCACTCACTATGTAAAAAAGTAGGGCCGGGCACAGAGTCTGGCCACCTGCTCTTGCAGCTTATCTGTGCCCTGTCGCCCATGCGTGTCCAATCCCATATGCACTACTTCCAGTTTACAATGGTTTCCTTATGGGCCCACCAAGTCTTATGACTTGGTGGTTCTGACAAAATCCAGCCTGACCAAAAGGTCATTAGATATTCCAGCATTACCAGGGCACAGTAGCTTCAGAGAGCTGTGTTTGTGATTGGTGTGTAGTTCTCTACTGCAAAGGGCATGACTTTGTGCCAGGCCCTGGGCATCTATGTGTGATTTTTCTACTGGAGTTTGTGATACACACCTTTACTCACTGCAGATACTTCCAGTGCCACAGTCTGCAGGTCACATGACCCAAGTGGCAGGGCTGTTTTTGCCACAGCCTGCACCTGCAACAGACCCCTTTCCTTCTCTGGGCCCCTATCAAATCTGGAAATATTCATGGTTGTTAGCAAATGATTAAAGCAGTATTCCCAAGTGTAGAATACACTGTTCCCAAGAACCCAAAGCAACATACCAAGTGTTTTGCTTCCTTCTTAGTAGCAGGAGGTGGAAGATACTATAATTCGTTGTTTACTTTGGAGAAAATGTCCTGGCATGCCCCAGACTACTGGGATCCTTAAAATTTCACAGATGTGGTGGACCCTTGAATGTCTGTAGGGATTATGTCCTACCTTCTGGAGCACAGAAGTCTTTAAAGAGGTCTCTGTATTAGTCTGTTCTCATGCTGCTAATAAAGACAAGCCTGAGACTGCAAAATTTATAAAGGAAAGAGGTTTACTTGACTCACAGTTCAGTATGGCTGGGGAGGCCTCAGGAAACTTACAATCATGGCAGAAGGGGAAGCAGACACATCCTTCTTCACATGGTGGCAGCAAGGAGAAGTGCTGAGCAAAAGAGGGAAAGGCTGCTTATACAACCATCATATCTTGTGAGAACTCACTCACTATCATGAGAACAACTGGGGATAGCCACCCCCATGATTAAATTACCTCCCACCAGCTCCCTCCCATGACACATGAGGATTATGGGAACTATAATTCAAAATGAGATTTGGGTGGGGACACAACCAAACCATATCATTCTGCCCCTGGCTCCTCCCAAGTCTCATGTCCTCATATTTCAAAACACAATTATGCCCTTCCCAACAGTTCCCCAAAGTCTTAACTCATTGTGACATTAACCCAAAAGTCCAAGTCCATAGTCTTATCTGAAACAAGGCTAGTCCCTTCCACCTATGAGCCTGTAAAATCAAAAGCAAGTTAGTTACTTCCTAGATACAATGGAGGTACAGGCATTGGGTAAATACACCCATTCCAAATGGGAGAAATTGGTCACAACAAAGGGGCTGCAGGCCCCATGCAAGTCTGAAATCCAACAGGGCAGTCATTAAACCTTAAAGTTCCAAAATGATCTGCTTTGACTCCATGTCTCACATCCAGGGCATGCTGATGCAAGAGGTAGGCTCCCATGGCATTGGGAAGCTCTGTCCATGTGGGTTTTCAGGGTAAAACTTTCCCCCCAACCCCTCCCAGCTGCTTTCCCAGGCTGGTGTTGAGTGTCTGTGGCTTTTCCAGGCACATGGTGCAGGCTGTTGGTGGATCTACCATTCTGGGGTCTGGAGGATGGTGGCCCTCTTCTCACAGTTCTGCCACCCAGGTCCCTCAGTGGGGACTCCGTTTGGGGCCTCCAACCTCACATTTCCTTTCCACACTACCCCAGCAGAAGTTTTCCATGAGGACTCCACCCCTGCAGCAAACTTCTGCCTGGACATCCAGGCATTTCCGTACATCCTCTGAAATCTAGACAGAGGTTCCCAAACCCCAATTCTTGACTTCTGCGCACCCACAGGTTCAACACCACATGTAAGACACCAAGGCTTGGGTCTTGCACCCTCTGAGGCAATGGCCTGATCTGTATGTGCAGCCTGAGCTATACATTGGCCCCTTATAGCCACAGCTGGAGCTGAGGCAGCTGGGTCATAGGGCACCATGTCTTGAGGCTGCATAGAGCAGGGAGGCCCTGGCCTGCCCACCAAACCATTTTTCCCTCCTAGGCCCCCAGGCCTGTGATGGGAGGGCCTGCTGTGAAGGTCTCTGACATGCTCTGGAGAGAC
>NW_026655398.1:0-7110 GCF_009828535.3 Hylobates moloch
CGGGCGGGCGGGGGGCGGCGGCGCCAGCGGACACCGGAGCGGGCAGGAGCAGCGGCCGCGGCGCCGCAGGGACCAGCGGGCCCAGGTAGGCGGCCCGGGGCGGGGCGGGGGTCCCTGCGCAGCCCCCAGCCCGCCGTCCTCCCCGCCGCGCGTCCCTCCTTTGTCCCGGCCCCACCCTCCCGGGCCTCGGGGCCGGGCCCTTCCCCGCCTGGCTCCAGGGCCCCTCGCTCGGCGTCCCCCGCCCCATCCCGCCGGGCCCGGCCGGCCCCTCCGCGGCTCACCTCGGACAGCTCCCGGCCACCTCCCCTCCCCCACCCGGAGGGCGCCCCCCCTGCCGAACCCGCCCCACCGAGGCCCACCCCGCCGCCCCTCTCCGCATTGGTCCCCTCGGGCAGGGCCTCCTCCCTCCTGCAGCTGCCTACTTCGCCCTTCGCCCCGCTGCCCAGCCAAGCCCCTGCCTCCGCGCCCCCTCCCCGGGGTGGGCTCCTCCTCTCCACCACTGAGGTCCTCCTCAGTCAAGGGTCGCCCCTGGGCTGGCCCCGCACTCTGCCTCTGCGCCCTCGGGCCCCCTAGAGCAGGCCCTTTCTCCATCAAACCCCTCACCGGCCAGGCGGCCCTGGGTCAGACCCCCGCCCCACCCTGGGTCAGGCGTGACCCCCGCTAGACCCCGGGGTGGCGGCTCTCTCTGCTTTCCTGACCCTCAGCTTTGCTTTGACACCCCCGCCCCCACCAACCACTTCGTGCCCGGCCGGGAGCCGGGCTTCAGGGACCCAGGGCTGGGGTAGATTGGCCCTGCCTGGACGTCTGGGGGTGGGCTGCCCCGCACAGGCGGGAAACTCCAGGAGTCTAGCCAAGCAGGGTGGGCTTCCAGCCCCGCTGTGCGCCTCCATCTCCCTGCTCTGTGACCTTGAGCCAGCCCTTCCTGCTCCTGCCTCGGTGCCCAGGACCCCCTCCCTCCCCCCGCACCCCCCAGGCGGTGGAGGTAGGAAGTTGCGTGGGCTTCGGGGCTGTTGAGTGCAAGCGCCCTCCTGGTCAGGGATTCCAGACCCAGCGCGGAGGACAGTATTGCTCATGGGTGCTGGAGCTTCAGCGCCCACAGCAAGGCAAAGGCTGGATCTGGATTACCAAGGGTAACAGATTTGCCAGAAAAAGAAAACAGGATCTGGGTCCACAGAACCCACGGCCATTAGGACCCCAGGCGGGTCTTCGTGGCGTCTTGCTGCACAGCAGCGTGCCCGCCTCTCAGGGCGCCCACCCAGGAAAGGGCAGGGTCTGCAGCGCAGGCTGCCTCCCCCCACCACGAGCACCCCCAGCCTCCTCCGAATGCCGAGAATTACTATGCATGTAGTCCACAAACCCGGCAGCCAATCACATGAGTTGGCATTGCTGAGGCGCCCAGAAGTTTGCCTGGCTCATCACAACTGGGGACTGTGTCAGCTGGCGCTTTCATCATCCTGTTTTCTTTTTCTGGCAAATCTGTTACCCTTGATAATCCAGAAGGTGCCTTTGCAACCAACAGGCACAGCCAAGTGCCCTGCCCACCGGCCCCCAGCCCTTGCGATCGTGATCACAATTGTGATCGGGGTCTTCGCTGTACCGGGCACGGCTTAGGGCCTTTCTCCACCTTGTCACCTTACTTGTCCCAACAGTGGCTCGCATTTCACAGAAGAGAAAACGGAGGCTTAGGGACTTGAATTTGCCTGTTAGGTTCAAACCACTGACTCCCCGGGAACCTCTGGACCCTCCCCATAAACACACCCCCACCCCCAGTGCAGCAGGTGGAAACTGGTGCCTCCTTCTCTCCCACTGTAGACCACCTTGCTGGGGGACACCCCCGCCCCCCACCGCTGCCCCAGAGACTGGAAGGAGGAAGGGGAGGGGAGGACATCAATTCCGGAGATAAGCCACGTACCCTCCCCCCAGCGTTCTTCCCCTACCTCCATCATTTCAGGATCTGCTGTGCTGTGTGACCTCCTCAGGCTGCTGGACCTCTCTGAGCCCAAGAGAGAAGAGAGGGGCTAAGAGGTGCCCCTCCCAGGAAGTGCCATTCCTAAGGATCCGTCAGACCTGAACAGGAGGGGCTAGGGCACACCAGGCCATAGTTTGATTTTAGAGTTTAGGGAGCGGGGATTTTCCCGTTCAGCTTCTGGATTTTGTATTTTTGTGTCCCAGCCGGGCTGCAAGACCCTGCCTCCCTGGGGCAGCTATTGGGAATCAGTGCCCTGATTTGCACATTGTGGTTCCCGGACTCCCAGCCTCAGGATCCTATTTATGGCAGGTGAGGAGAGCAGCCTTGTAATACAAGTTCCAGCTGGATGCGGTGGCTCACGCCTGGAATCCCAGCACTTTGGGAGCCCGAGGCGAGAGGATCACCTGAGGTCAGGAGTTCAAGACCAGCCTGGCCAACATGGCGAAACCCCGTCTCTACTGAAAATACAAAAATTAGCCGGGTGTGGTGGTGGGCGCCTGTAGTCCCAGCTACTCTGGAGGCTGAGGCAGGAGAATTGCTTGAACCGCGGAGGCGGAGGTTGCAGTGAGCCGAGATTGCACCACTGAACTCTAGCCTGGGCAACAGAGCGAGACTTGGTCTTAAAAAAATAAGGCCAGGTGCAGTGGCTCACGCCTGTAACCCCAGCACTTTGGGAGGCCGAGGTGGGTGGATCACCTGAGGTCGGGAGTTCAAGACCTGCCTGACCAACATGGAGAAACCCCGTCTCTACTAAAAACATAAAATTAGCCGGGCTTTGTGGTGCATGCCTGTAATCCTAGCTACTTGGGAGGCTGAGGCAGGAGAAGAGCTCGAACCCGGGAGGTGGAGGTTGCGGCGAGCCAAGATTGTGCCATTGCACTCCAGCCTGGGCAGCAAGAGCAAAACTCTGTCTAAAAATAAATAAATAAATAAGAATAATAAACTAAAATACGAGTTCCCAGGGCTGTTGCCCTGGCCGACCGATTCATCATACCTAGGGCTTCGGCCCTGACATATGCATCTTAAACACCCGACCATGTGTGGCTTCCACGAGGATTAGCCATCTCTGGGTTGGGAGAAGAGCAGGGGACCGGTGGTTGTTGGAGACGGACACCGTTTGATCCACCAAACAGGATCAGGGTGGCACGATGGCTCAGCAAGGTCTCAGAGCCAGGCAGGTGTGGAGCGAGAGGTGGAAGCCAGGCCTGCTAGCTTCCAGGGACCCCGCCACGCTGGGAAGAGGGGGAAGCCGGCACAGCCTGGAAGGGACACCCACACCCAGGGAAGGAGTTTCGTGGGCATCCCGGCGTCTCCCACGCCTCTCCTAGCTCAACGTCCCCCGGGAAAGCTCAGGCCCCAGATTTTGTTAGGGAGAAGTAAGCAAAGGGTGTTGGCTGTGCGCCCGCCTGCGGGACAGAACTGCAAAGTCAGCCACAAGCAGATGGGCCTTTTCAGGAGGCAGGAGGCAGGGCAGCCACCTCCTCTGAGAAGCCATCCTGTCCTCCTCCCTCCCCGGGGCGTGGGGCGGTCCCCTCAAGGCTGGGTGGCCTTTGACGTCTGACCCTCCTCTCTACACAGGCTCCGTCTGGGGTTCTTGCAGCCGGCACCAGCCCTCCCGGCCCCGGCCGCCCACCCGCCGCGGGGAAGATGCCGGAACAGAGTAACGATTACCGCGTGGTGGTGTTCGGGGCGGGCGGCGTGGGCAAGAGCTCTCTGGTGCTGCGCTTCGTGAAGGGCACGTTCCGCGACACCTACATCCCCACCATCGAGGACACCTACCGGCAGGTGATCAGCTGCGACAAGAGCGTGTGCACGCTGCAGATCACAGACACCACCGGCAGCCACCAGTTCCCGGCCATGCAGCGCCTGTCCATCTCCAAGGGCCACGCCTTCATCCTGGTGTTCTCCGTCACCAGCAAGCAGTCGCTGGAGGAGCTGGGGCCCATCTACAAGCTCATCGTGCAGATCAAGGGCAGCGTGGAGGACATCCCCGTGATGCTCGTGGGCAACAAGTGCGACGAGACGCAGCGGGAGGTGGACACGCGCGAGGCGCAGGCGGTGGCCCAGGAGTGGAAGTGCGCCTTCATGGAGACCTCGGCCAAGATGAACTACAACGTCAAGGAGCTCTTCCAGGAGCTGCTGACGCTGGAGACGCGCCGGAACATGAGCCTCAACATCGACGGCAAGCGCTCCGGGAAGCAGAAGAGGACAGACCGCGTCAAGGGCAAATGCACCCTCATGTGAGCCCGGAACGCCCGCCTGCCCGCCGCCCACCCCCACCGGCCCCGGCCCCCGCTGCCTCCCCCGACACCGACACCCTCCTCGGCCTCCTCCTCTTTTCTCATCCTTCCTCTGACACCTCGGCTGGGGAAACCGAGGCCACCCCCGCTCCGCTGCCCCTGCCCAGCCTGAGGCACGGCTGGGGCTCTTCTTCCTCCCCTGCTCTCTCTACCCTCCTGTTCTGTCTGTACCCTCCAAAATCAAGAGCCAGAGGTGGCCCCCTTGTCCTGCAGATGGGAAAACAGGACGGGGAGCTGGCAAGAGGAGCTGCTTGTGCCCGCCGGGACCAGAGGAGGCTGCGTTTGCCCATCTCCATCTCTTTCCCTGGAGTGTCCCCAGCCAGACCTGCGCGTCCTGTCCCTCACATTTGATCACTGTGACCTTCCGGGGGAGGGGGGAGTTAAAAATGCACATCAGCCTCAGATATTTTTTTCTTTTTTCTCCTATTTGGTGTTAACATACACCCAAGCCCACCCGGCCCCTCGTGACCTCTGATCTGTGTCCCCTCCTCCGCTCCCAGAACGCCCCTCTCTCCTCTGTCTTCACAGCGGAGTGCGGGGCCCGTGGGATGGGCCTCAGGCCACCAGGCAATAACCACAGGGCCTGCAGCAGTGCCCCTGCCAGCCCCGAATCCCACTCCCGGGACCGGCCACATCCACAGCACAACTGCCCTGCCGGAGAGGCACCATGGGCGTGGAGGGGCTTCCCGGGCACCGCCCACCCGGGGACCCACCTCTTCCACCAAGACAGAGATGTTAGCAATGCATGGTGGGTGGGGACCTGGGGTGCTCAGGAGGGGGTGCCCGGGGCCCTGGCCAGAGATACATCAATTACACCCCCGTGAGGGGACAGCCGATGGGAGCGAGCACCAGCAGGATCCGAGGGCGCCCCGGACAGAGGTCTGCCCCACCCACTTCCTCCCCACCACCTGTGCCCCGGAGAGCAGGGCCTGCCCGGGAAGGCGGCGTCCTGGAGTCGAGTGTATCTGCAGCCATGAGGTTCTGGGTGTTTTTGTGAGAGAGTCTGAGTGACACCACACTCGTGTGACCCCACGGGGTTGTGTCGAACATACACGGAAGTGACGGTGTATTTGTGCAGCCTGGTGTGCGCAGATGGGTGACTTGCATCTAAGTGCATCTGCGTGTATATCTGTGTGTCTTTGTCTGGGATGATATGTTTTTGTGACAGTCTGTGTGTGTAATAGTGGTGTAGGGTATACAGAGAGGTGGGTAGTTGTAGATACCTGTGTGTGGTTGTCAACAAGACTGGATATTTGTGATGTGTCTGTGTGAATCTTTGTTGCCTGTATGAGCGTGACTATATTTTGGGGAGTGGGTGATATGGTTTATCTGAGAGCATTTATCTGTAAATTTGTTTGTCCTGATTGAGGGACACGATCTCTGTTCCACTCTATGGCAACATGACTCTAGCAACGTGACTTTCGGTCCCAAATCTGTATCAGTCGGCTATTGCTGTGTAACAAATGACCACAAATGTAGCAATCAGAAACAACACACGTTTATTATCTCATAGATTCTGTGGGTCAAGAGCCTGGGTGCAGGTTGGCTGGGTCCTCTACTTGGGATCTCAGGAGGCTGCAATCAAAGCATTGGCCAGGCAGAGGTCTCATCTGAAGGCCTGATCGGGGAAGGATTTGCTTCTTAGAAGCTCATGTGGTTGTTGCAGCATTCAGTTCCTTGCTGTTGCAAGACTGAAGGCCTCAGTTCCTTGCTTGCTGTTGGCTGGAAGCTGCCCTTTGTTCTGTGCCATGTGGGTGTCTCCACAGCGGGGCTCAGAGCATGGCAGCTAAGTTAGTGAAGGAAGGTGAGATGGAGGTGTTGGTCTTATTGGGTGTGAGGAAGCAACGTGTGTGTGTGTGTATGTGTGTGTGCGCTTTTGTGCAGTGAGAGAGAGAGCTCGCACGCATGTGTCTCTAGTCGTGTGGCCAGGTGGGACTATGTAGATAACAGATTGCTCGTGTCTGATTTGGTACAAGCATGTTTGTTTTCCTCTGTGTTCATGTGAGTGTTTACTCAACAAATGTTTACTGGACACACTCAGAGAGAGGGAGTGTGCATACGTGCGTGTGTGTTGCTATCCAGCACGTGGCCCGGGCTCCCAGAAGAGCTGGCATTGTGTCTGAGCAGAGCTGGGTCCCCCCAAAACTTGGGCTGGCCCAGGGCCCACCAGCAGCTGATGTTGCCTCCTCTCCTGTCCTGGTAGTAGCTTCTGGGTTCTGAAGGTGCCTGAGAGAGTGAGGCTGGGCAGGGGTCTGCGGCCCTTTCTCAGGGACACACCCTGATAGCACAATCTCCTTGGGGCCCTGCCCACCTCCAGGCCTCTCCCACCCCAGGCCTTGCCCGACCCTGGGGAGAGAGGGGGTCTGCAATAGGAGGGGGCCCGAGCCTGCCCTGGCTGCTGGCCCATCCTGCCTGGGCATCCCTGGTGCTGGGGACTGTGCCAGGCCATGCTTGCTGTGACTCCGCCCCCACCCCCTCTCCCCCCGCATGTGGGTGCCCCCACTCCCCCATCGTGGGGTCTGTGTAGCCTTCGCTCTAGACATAGTCTTCCTGCAATAAAAAAGTGGATCCTGCATTCCCCACCCGCATGGCGCCCTGTCTCTGTGGTGGGCGTGGGGTGTCAGCTCACCGCCTGTAAAGGATCAAGAAGGGTGGGGAGGTGCAGGATGGGGTGAAGGGTGGAGGAGGTGATGGGTGTAGGAAGTGAGGGATGGGATGAAGGGTGGAGGAGGCGATGGGTGTAGGAAGTGAGGGATGGGATGAAGGGTGGAGGAGGCAACGAGTATAGGAAGTGAGGGATGGCATGAAGGGTGGAGGAGGCGATGGGTGTAGGAAGTGAGG
>NW_026655399.1:0-7110 GCF_009828535.3 Hylobates moloch
TTTTTTTTTGACAGGGTTTTGCTCTGTCACCCAGGCTGGAGTGCAGTGGCGCAATATCAGCTCACTGCAACCTCCACCTCCCAGGTTCAAGCAGTTCTCTTGCCTCGGCCTCCAGAGTAGCTGGGATTACAGGCGCCCACCATCATGCCCGGCTAATTTTTGTCTTTTTAGTAGAGACGGGGTTTCACCATGTTGGCCAGGCTGGTCTCAAACTCCTGACCTCAGGTGATCTGCTCACCTTGGCCTCCCAAAGTGCTGGGATTACAGGTGTGAGCCGCTGTGCCCAGCCTCTTTGGGGATTTTAATCAAAGTTGAGTTATATAAAAAATAATTGGGGAAGAATTACATATTATTCAAGGTTTACAGCAATGAAGATGAAATCTCAGGCAAGTTACTTAACTTGCTTTGTGCCTATTTCCTGTAAAATGAGAAATACTATGGTATCAGCCTCATAGAATTGTTGATTAAATAAAGTCAAACATGCAAAGGTGCTTAAAATTGTGCCTATGGCATAGTAATCCTTCCATAAATTTTTTTTTAATATTTATTTTTTATACAAGGTCTCACTGTGTTACCCAGGCTGAAGTGCAGTGGCACAATCTCAGCTTACTACAACCTTTGCCTCCCAGGTTGAAGTAATTCTCTTGCCTCAGCCACCCTGAGTAGCTTGGATTACAGGAATGCACCACCACGGCTGGCTAATTTTTGTATTTTTAGTAGTGATAGGGTTTTGGCATGTTGACCAGGCTTGTGTTGAACTCCTGACCTCAAGCAATCCACCCACCTCTGCTTCCCAGTGTTGGGATTACGGACATGAGCCACCGTGCCCAGCCCATAAATGTTTACTATTAACATTGTTAATGCCATCATTTGTTTAAACTTTTTAAAAATTTTTATTATTTATTTATTTATTTATTTATTTTGAGATGGAGTCCACTCTGTTGCCCAGGCTGGAGTGCAGTGGCACCATCTCGGCTCACTGAAACTTCCGCCTCCCAGACTCGAGAGATTCTCCTGCTTCAGTCTCCCAAGTAGCTGGGATTACAGGCACTTGCTACCATGCGCAGCTAATTTTTGTAGTTTTGGTAGAGACGGGGTTTCACCATGTTGGCCAGGGTGGTCTCGAACTCCTGACCTCAAGTGATCCACCTGCCTTGGCCTCCCAAAGTGCTAGGAATACAAATGTGAGCCACCGTGCCTGGCCTCATTCTTTAAATTAGAGATGAGGTCTCACTATGTTGCCCAGGCTAGTCTTGAACTTCTGGGCTCAAGCGATCCTCCCATCTCAGGCTCCCTGGGATTACAGGTATGAGTCACCACGCCCAGCTATTTAAACTTTTTGCATGTTTTTTTTTCTCTGAAATAGATCTTACACATTTTTTTCGTAGATATTATTCTTGAATAGCTGGGTGCAGTGGCTTATGCCTGTAAGCTCAGCACTTTGGGAGGTCAAGACTAGAGGATGGCTTGAGTCCAGGGGTTCAAGACCAACCTGGACAACATGACGAAACCCTATCTCTATAAAAAGTATAAAAATTACCCAGGCATGGTGGTACGCACCTGTAGTCCCAGCTACTCAGGAGGTTGGGGTGGGTGGATCATGTAAGCCCACGAAGTTGAGGCTACAGTGAGCTCAGAATGCACCACTACACTCCAACCTGGGTGTTGGAGTGAGACCCTGTTTAAAATATATATATATATAATTCCTGAGTAAAATTGTAAAATTGATGTTCATTACTATTGTAAATGATACTTTTCCCCTAGTTTATTCCTGATGTGTAGGAAAGCAGTAGCTGATAGTTTATGGCTCATATAGTAGTTCATAGCCTGGCAGTAGTTCATAGTCTAGCATTGAAACCGCCTTTGCAAAATTATGACTGAGACAGTGAAAGAGATCTGACCTAATCAACTCTATCTTGCTTCTAACCTCGAAGCTGTCCCTGTGCATTCCTGGGCATAGGCTGAACTAACTTTGAGAGAAACTTAATTTATAGTTTAAAACGAAGACAATGACAGCCCTTTCTCAAAGCAGACCTCCTTCTTGCTGGGGGCCTAGATTGCCTTTGTAAGACGAATGCTAGCCACAAGATTAGAAACTATGGTTTAGAAGCTGGGCACAGTGGCTCATGCCTGTAATCCCAGCTCTTTGGGAGGCTGAGGCTCTTTGGGATCATTTGAGGTCAGGAGTTCAAGACCAGCCTGGCCAACATGGTGAAATCCCGTCTCTACTAAAAATACAAAAAAAATTAGCCGGGCGTGATGGCGGGCGCCTGTAGTCCCAGCTACGCGGGAGGCTGAGGCAGGAGAATGGCGTGAACCCGGGAGGTGGAGCTTGCAGTGAGCCGAGATCATGCCACTGCACTCCAGCCTGGGCGACAGAGCAAGACTCCGTCTCAAAAAAAAAAAAAAAATTACCCGGGGGTGGTGGCGCATGCCTGTAGTCCCAGCTACCAGGCAGGCAGAGGCAGGAGAATTGCTTGAACCCGGGAGGTGGAGGTTGCAGTGAGCTGAAATTGTGCCACTGCATTCCAGCCTGGGCAACAGAGCAAGACTCCATTTCAAAAAAAAAAATAAGAAACTATGGTTTAGGAGTCATGCAGCTGGAGGCTACCGAGTTCTGACCCTCCCTGAACTGCTCCTAAGATCAGTGCTTGAGATATTTTGCAGACCCTGCAATTGATGGATCAGCAGGTACCACCCAGATCAATACCACCCAGATCAATACACTGGCTCATCTGATCTTGTGGCCTCCACCCAGGAACTGACTCAGTGCAGGAAGACAGCTTCAACTCCTTATGTTTTCATCCCTGACCAATCAGCACTCCTGGCTCATTGGCTTCCCCCAGCCCACCAAGTTATCCTTAAAAACTCTGCTTCCCGAATGCTCGGGGAGACTGATTAGAGTAATAAGAAAACTCTGGTCTCCCACACAGCTGGCTCTGCATGAATTACTCTTTCTCTATTGCAATTCCCCTGTCTTGATAAATGTGCTCTGTCTAGGCAGTTGTTGGGAGAAAAGCTGAGTGTTGGGAGAGAAGCTGAGGCAGGCCTTGCATGTGTGCTAGACTTGCTGGCTCCTTGCTTCTAGCACTGCCATTATGTCAAGCAGCCATATGTTTCTCATTCGCTTGATACACTGTTTCCTTTCAACCCCCACATCCTCACCACCTGTTTCTTTGTTGGATTACCAATAAATAGCGTGGGCTCCCAGAGCTTGGGGCCTTTGCAGCCTCCACAATCGCAATGGACCCCTGGTCCCACTTCTCTCTCTCAAACTGTCTTTTTCTCAATCCTTTGACTCCGCCGACTTCATTATCCCCACGACCTGGTGTTGGGTCTGATCACCCCAACATTCCTGGCTGCCCAACGTGGGGCAACAAAGACCCCAGTGAAGCAACGCTACAGCATGTGAAAGCAGAGGACACATCTTCAAAGGACAGCCGAGGACGTCTAAAAGAAGCTTGACAGGAAAGCTGAGCACTCGGAAGAACCAGAGTAACAATGGGACAAAGTGAAAGCAGACATTCTGCTTATTTACATTTCTTAAGGCATTTATTACGAAGAGGGGGAGTAAAATTTAGTGCTCAGAATTTGTTATCACTCTTTAGTACAGTAAAGCAGTTTTGCCCATGGTTTCCTGAACAAGGGACTATGGAGTTGGACGAATGGGAGAGAATTGGAAGAGATTTTAAAAAGGCACATAAAGAGGGAGCAGAAATTCCAGTTTTCATTTGGTCAGTGTGGGTGCTAATGAAGACAGCTCTTGAGCCATTTCAAACAGATGATGAGGCAGATTCAGATGAGAAAGAGGACAAGTGTCAAAAACTAACTTCAGATTCTGAGTGTGAGGAACAGCTACCGGAGGAGATTAAAGAAAAGAAAGGAAAACTAAAAAAAAGGATGTTTTACTAGCCCATCGCTTCCACCTGCTGAATTAAGTGAATGGCCACCTCCTGTCTCTCCCCTTAATAGGCAAGAAAATAAATTAGCTGAAAAACTTACTGCTCCTGTAGTTGCAACATGAAAACCTGGAGCGATCGGTGGTGCTATACAAAATTCTATTCAAAAAGTTACAGCCAAGGGAGACCTTGAAGCATGGCAATTTCCCATTGCTATAATCCAGCAAGGAGGACAGAATATAACTAATTGGGCCGCTTTTCCTTTAAAGTTACTAAAGGAATTTAAGCAAATCATTAATATGGACCGAACCCTCCTTTTGTGCAAACTTTATTTAAAAATATGACTCTTGATAATAGGTTAACACTGTATGATTGGGATACTTTGACAAAATCTGTTCTCAATCTCAGTACTTGCAGTTTAAAACCTGGTGGGCTGATGAAGCTCAAACTCAAGCAAAGGAAAACATACAAGCACAGCCACCTGTGCCTGTTTCCTTTGAACAGTTAATGGGAGTTGGCCCTAATTGGGGTCGGTTAGAGAATCAAGCAGTGATGGAGGATGTTGCCATTGTTCAGCTGCGCTGTGTGTGCTTACAGGCGTGGGAAAGGATAAACGTTACAAGGGAAAAATATGCTTTTTTCAGTTCTGTCTGACAAGGACCTAAAGAACCATATATTGATTTTATTGCTTGGCTCCAAGAGGCTGTGTATAAAGCCATAACTGATAAAACGGCTCAGGATGTTGTAATACAGCTTCTTGCATACAATAATACTAATGCAGAGTGTCAAACTGCTATTAGACCCCTGAGAGGGAAGGCTCATTTAGCTGAATATATTAAGGCTTGTGATGGCATTGGAGGTAACTTACATAAGGCTACTGTTTTAGCGTGGGCTATGGCTGGATTAAGAGTAGGAAGGAGTATGCCCCATTTCTCAGGCTTTTGCTTTAATTGTGGGCAATTTGGACACACAAGAAAGGAATGTAGAAAAAGAAATCAAAAGGCAAAAACTACTGCTATCAATCAACAGAAAAGTCCCGGTATGTGTCCCCGGTGTAAGAAAGGCAATTGCTGGGCAAATCATTGTCATTCTAAATTTAGCAAAGATGGACAACCTATTTTGGGAAATGGGAAGAGGGGCCGGCCTCGAGCCTCTCAACAAACCGAGGCATACCCGGCACAGCCAGTGCCCTTGCAAATGTACAATTGTCCCCTGCCTCAGCAGGCAGTGCTGCCATAGACCTCTACAGCACAATTCCCATCTCCTTACTTCTTGGGGAGCCACCAAAGAAGGTCCCCATGGGAGTTAGGGGACCCTTACCCTCAGGAACAGTCGGTCTATTACTTGGAAGATCTAGTCTAAATTTAAAAGGTGTTACTGTACATACAGGAATAATTGACTCTGATTATACTGGAGAAATTAAATTAGTTATTAGTTCCCCGACTCTGTGGTCTGCCTCCCCAGGAGAGAGAATTGCTCAGTTGTTGCTGTTACCTTACATAAAGCTAGGAAGCAGCACAGTGAAAAGAATAGGAGGCTTTGATAATACTAATCCAGCAGGAAAGGCTGTGTATTGGGTTAATCAAGTGTCTGACAAAAGACCTATTTGCACAGTAACTATTCAGGGAAAAGATTCTGAAGAACTAGTAGATACTGGAGCTGATGTCTCTATTATTGCTGTAAATCAACGGCCCCGGCACTGGCCTAAGAGAAAGGCATCCATTGGTATTTTTGGAGTAGGAGCTGCCTCAGAAGTTTTTCGAAGTTCTTTGATTTTACCATGTCAAGGGCTGGATGGTCAGGAAGGGACAATTCAGCCTATCATTACACCTCTTCCTGTCAATGTATGGGGTGGAGACTTACTGCAACAATGGGATGCTGAAATATCTATTCCTATGGATCAATATAGTAATCATAGTAGACAAATGATGAAAAATACGGGATATCGCCTGGGAAAAGGACTAGAAAAAGATAAATGACCAATCAGAACCTTTAGAATTAAAAGGGCAAACAGATCGGACCGGATTGGGGTGCCATTTTTAGGAGCTGCCATTGTTGGGCCTCCGGCTCCCATTCCTCTTGTTTGGCTAACTGCCAAACTGGTTTGGGTGGAGCAATGGCCGCGAAAACAGGAAAAACTGGAGGCTTTAAAAGAACTGTTGCAGGAACAACTGCAAGAGGGACATATAGAGCCTACTTTCTCCCCTTGGAATTCTCCTGTATTTGTCATTAAGAAAAAATCCGGTAAATGGAGAATGTTAACAGATTTAAGGGCTGTTAATGCTGTGATTCAACCCATGGGCACACTACAACCAGGGCTGCTCTCCCCAACAATGATCCCAAAATACTGGATTGAATGTGCCTTAATTCAAAATGTGACTGATGAACAACTTAATCTTTTATTTCATTCTTTACAGCAAGCAATACAATAAAGGCATTCACCTTTCTGTATCACTCATATGAGAGCACATAATAACCTCCTCGGCCCTTTAACTAAACTTAATCAAAGGGCGGATGCATTGTTGTCTGCAGCCTTTGCTGATGCACAAACATTTCATTCTTTAACCCATCTTAATGCCGCAGGCATTAGAAAAAGATATGGTCTATCATGGAAACAAGCTAAAGCAATTGTGCAACACTGTTCTGCCTGTGAAGTCCTGCATCTGCCACATCAAGGACCAGGAGTTAACTGTAGAGGTTTATCTCCAAATTCCATCTGGCAGATGGATGTAACACATATTCCTGCTTTTGGAAAATTGTCCTTTGTTCATGTTTCAGTAGATACCTATTCACATTTTATCTGGGCCACATGTCAAACAGGGTAAGCTACAGCTCATGTTAAAAGACATCTTTTATCTTGCTTTTCAGTTATGGGAATCCCAGAAAAAATCAAAACTGGTAACAGCCCATGATACTGTAGTAAAGCCATGGCTACATTTTTTCAACAATGAAATATTACCCATACTGCAGGTATTCCGTATAACTCACAAGGACAAGCAATAGTGGAAAGAGCTAATATAGTACTTTAAAAACTCAAATACGGGCCGGGCGCGGTGGCTCACGCTTGTAATCCCAGCACTTTGGGAGGCCGAGGCGGGCGGATCACGAGGTCAGGAGATCGAGACCATCCTGGCTAACACGGTGAAACCCCGTCTCTACTAAAAATACAAAAAATTAGCCGGGCGTGGTGGCAGGCGCCTGTAGTCCCAGC
>NW_026655400.1:0-7108 GCF_009828535.3 Hylobates moloch
CTAACGAGAAGCACCCACAGGTGTGGAGGGGCAGGCCACCCCTTCATCTGGTGCCCAACGTGGAGGCTTTTCTCTAAGGTGAAGGTATGCTGGAGCGTGGTCATTGAGGACAAGTCGACGAGAGACTCCCGAGTACGTCTACAGTCAGCCTTGCGGTAAGCTTGTGCGCTCGGAAGAACCTAGGGTAACAATGGGGCAAACTAAAAGTAAATATGCCTCTTATCGCAGCTTTATAAAAATTCTCTTAAAAAGAGGGGGAGTTAAAGTGTCTACCAAAAATCTAAATACGCTCTTTCAAACAATAGAACAGTTTTGTCCATGGTTTCCAGAACAGGGAACTTTAGATCTAAAAGATTGGGAAAAAATTGGCAAAGAATTAAAACAAGCAAGTAGGGAAGGTAAAATCATTCCACTTACAGTATGGAATGATTGGGTCATTATTAAAGTAGCTTTAGAACAGCTGCAAACAGAAGAAGATAGCGTTCCAGTTTCCGATGTCCCTAAAAGCTGTGCAGTAGATTGTGAAAAAGAGGCAGGGATAGAATCCCGGAAAAGAAAAGAAAGTTCACACTGTAAATGTGTAGCAGAGCCGGTAATGGCTCGGTCAACGCAAAATGTTGACAATAATCAATTACAGGAGGTAATATATCCTGAAACGTTAAAATTAGAGGAAAAATATCCAGAATTGACAGAGCCATCAGAGTCTAAACCACGAGGGCCAACTCCTCTTACAACAGCTCAGATGCCTGCAACCTTAGAACCTCAAATGCAGGTTAAACAAGTACAAACTCCAAAAAAAGATCAAGTAGAAAAAGATAGAGTCTCTGTCACGGCAATGCCAATCCAAATACAGTGTCCACAATATCAGCAGGTAGAAAGTAAGATCCAGCCGCCAGTAGCCTATCAATACTGGCCGCCAGCTGATCTGCAGTATCGGCAGCCGCCAGAAAATCCGTATGGACAGCCAGGAGCATTTCCAGTGCCACAGGGCAGGGTGCCATATCCTCAGCCACCCACCATGAGACTTAATCCTACAGCACCGCCTAGTACACAGGGTAGTGCAATACATAAAATTATTGATGAGGCAAGAAAACAGGGAGATATTGAGGCGTGGCAATTCCCAGTAATATTAGAAGCAAGGCCACCTGGAGAAGGGGCCCAAGAGGGAGAGCCTCCCGTAGCTGAAGCCAGATATCAGTCCTTTTCTATAAAAATGCTAAAAGAGATGAAAGAAGGAGTAAAACAGTATGGACCCAACTCTCCTTACATGAGAACATTATTAGATTCCATTGCTCATGGACATAGACTTATTCCTTATGATTGGGAGATTCTGGCAAAATCATCACTCTCACCCTCTCAATTTTTACAATTTAAGACGTGGTGGATTGATGGGGCACAAGTACAGGTCCGAAGAAATAGGACTGCCAATCCTCCAATTAACATAGATGCAGATCAACTATTAGGAATAGGTCAAAATTGGAGCACTGTTGACCAACAAGCAATAATGCCAAATGAGGCCATTGAGCAAATCAGGGCTATCTGCCTTAGGGCCTGGGAGAAAATCCAAGACCCAGGAACCGCCTGCCCTTCCTTTAATACAATAAGACAAGGCTCTAAAGAGCCATACCCTGATTTTGTAGCAAGACTTCAAGATGCTGCTCAAAAGTCAATTACCGATGAGAATGCCCGTAAAGTCATAGTGGAGTTGATGGCATATGAAAACGCCAATCCAGATTGTCAATCAGCCATTAAGCCATTAAAAGGAAAGGTTCCCGCAGGATCAGATGTAATCTCAGAGTATGTTAAAGCATGCGATGGAATTGGAGGAGCTATGCATAAAGCTATGCTTATGGCTCAGGCAATCACAGGAGTTGCTTTAGGAGGACAAGTGAAAACATTTGGGGGAAAATGTTATAATTGTGGTCAAATTGGTCATCTAAAAAAGAATTGCCTAGTCACAAATAAGCCAAATGTAACTACTCAAGCTACTACAACAACAGATAAAGGGCCACCTGGCCTATGTCCAAGATGTAAAAAGGGAAAACATTGGGGTAATCAATGTCGTTCTAAATTTAATAAAAATGGGCAACCACTGTCGGGAAACGAGAGGAGGGGCCAGCCTCAGGCCCCGCAACAAACTGGGGCGTTCCAAATTCCACCTTTTGTTCCTCAGGGTTTTCAGGAACAACAACCCCCACTGTCGCAAGTGTCTCAGGGAATAAGCCAGTTATCACAATACAGCAATTATCCCCCGCCACAAGTGGCAGTGCAGCAGTAGATTTGTGTACTTTACAAGCAGTCTCTCTGCTTCCAGGGGAGCCTCCACAAAAAATCCCCACAGGGGTATACGGCCCATTGCCTGAGGGGACTGTAGGACTAATCTTAGGAAGATCAAGTTTAAATCTAAAAGGAGTTCAAATTCATACTGGTGTCGTTAATTCAGACTATGAAGGAGAAATTCAATTGGTTATTAGTTCCTCAATTCCTTGGAGTGCCAGTCCAGGAGACAGGATCGCTCAATTATTACTCCTACCGTATATTAAAATTGGAAACAGTGAGATAAAAAGAACAGGAGGGTTCGGAAGCACTGATCTGGCAGGAAAGGCTGCATACTGGGCAAGTCTGGTCTCTGAGAGCAGACCTGTGTGTAAGGCCATTATTCAAGGAAAACAGTTTGAAGGGTTGGTAGACACAGGAGCAGATATCTCTGTAATTGCTTTAAATCAGTGGCCAAAAAATTGGCCTAAACAAAAGGCTGTAACAAGACTTGTCGGCGTAGGCACAGCTTCAGAAGTGTATGAAAGTACAATGATTTTACATTGTTTAGGGCCAGATAATCAAGAAAGTACTGTTCAGCCAATGATTACTTCAATTCCTGTTAATCTATGGGGTCGAGATTTGCTACAACAATGGGGTGCAGAAATCATTATGCCCGCTCCGTTATACAGCCCCATGAGTCAAAAAATCATGACTAAGATGGGATATATACCAGGGAAGGGATTAGGAAAAAATGAAAATGGCATTAAAGTCCCAATTGAGACTAAGAAAAATCAACAAAGAAAAGGAATAGGGTATCCTTTTTAGGGGCGGCCACTGTAGAGCCTCCTAAACCCATTCCATTAACTTGGAAAACAGAAAAACCGGTATGGGTAAATCAGTGGCCGCTACCAAAGCAAAAACTGGAGGCGTTACACTTATTAGCAAAGGAACAATTAGAAAAGGGACACATTGAGCCTTCATTCTCACCCTGGAATTCTCCTGTATTTGTAATTCAGAAAAAGTCAGGCAAATGGCGTATGTTAATGGACTTAAGAGCCATAAACGCTGTAATTCAACCCATGGGGCCTCTCCAACCTGGATTGCCCTCTCCGGCCATGATCCCAAAAGACTGGCCTTTAATTATAATTGATCTTAAGGATTGCTTTTTTACCATTCCTCTGGCAGAGCAAGATTGTGAAAAATTTGCCTTTACTATACCAGCCATAAATAATAAAGAACCAGCCACCAGGTTTCAGTGGAAAGTATTACCTCAGGGAATGCTTAATAGTCCAACTATTTGTCAAACTTTCGTAGGTCAAGTCCTTCAACCAGTTAGAGACAAATTTTCAGATTGTTATATCATTCACTATATTGATGATATTTTATGTGCTGCAGAAACAAGAGACAAATTAATTGACTGTTACACATTTCTGCAAGCAGAGGTTGCCAACGCGGGACTAACAATAGCATCTGATAAGATCCAAACCTCTGATCCTTTTCATTATTTGGGAATGCAAATAGAAAATAGAAAAATTAAGCCACAAAAAATAGAAATAAGAAAAGACACGTTAAAAACACTAAATGATTTTCAAAAATTGTTAGGCGATATTAATTGGATTCGGCCAACTCTAGGCATTCCTACCTATGCCATGTCAAATTTGTTCTCTATCCTAAGAGGAGATCCAGACTTAAATAGTAAAAGAATATTAACCCCAGAGGCAACAAAAGAAATTAAATTAGTAGAAGAAAAAATTCAGTCAGCGCAAATAAATAGAATAGATTCTTTAGCTCCACTCCAACTTTTAATTTTTGCCACTGCACATTCTCCAACAGGCATCATTGTTCAAAATACTGATCTTGTGGAGTGGTCATTCCTTCCTCACAGTACAATTAAGACTTTTACATTGTACTTGGACCAAATAGCTACATTAATTGGTCAGACAAGATTACGAATAATAAAATTGTGTGGTAATGACCCAGACAAAATAGTTGTTCCTTTAACCAAGGAACAAGTTAAACAAGCCTTTATCAATTCTGGTGCATGGCAAATTGGCCTTGCTGATTTTGTAGGAATTATTGATAATCACTACCCAAAAACAAAAATCTTCCAGTTTTTAAAATTGACTACTTGGATCTTACCTAAAATTACCAGACATGAACCTTTAGAAAATGCTCTGACAGTATTTACTGATGGTTCCAGCAATGGAAAAGCGGCTTACACAAGGCCAAAGGAGCGAGTAATCAAAACTCAATATCAATCAGCTCAGAGGGCAGAGTTGTTTGCAGTCATTACAGTGTTAGAAGATTTTAATCAACCTGTTAATATTATATCAGATTCTGCATATGTAGTACAGGCTACAAGGGATGTTGAGACAGCTCTAATTAAATATAGCATGGATGATCAGTTAAACCAGCTGTTCAATTTGTTACGACAAACTGTAAGAAAAAGGAATTTCCCATTTTATATTACTCATATTCGAGCACATACTAATTTACCAGGACCTTTAACTGAAGCAAATAAAAAAGCTGACTTACTGGTATCCTCTGCATTCACAAAAGCACAAGAACTTCATGCTTTGACTCATGTAAATGCAGCAGGGTTAAAAAACAAATTTGACGTCACGTGGAAACAGGCAAAAAATATTGTACAACATTGTACCCAGTGTCAAGTACTACACCTGCCCACCCAAGAGGCAGGAGTTAATCCCAGAGGTCTGTGTCCTAACGCATTATGGCAAATGGATGTTACCCATGTACCTTCATTTAGAAAATTATCATATGTTCATGTAACAGATGATACTTATTTATTTTTTATTGGTTACCATTCTGAAAAGAGAAAGTACTTCCCATATTAAAAAAAACATTTATTATCTTGTTTTGCTGTGATGGGAGTTCCAGGAAAAATTAAAACTGACAATGGACCAGGTTATTGTAGTAAAGCTTTCCAAAAATTCTTAAATCAGTGGAATATTACACATACAACAGGAATTCCTTATAATTCCCAAGGACAGGCCATAGTTGAAAGAACTAATAGAACACTCAAAACTCAGTTAGTTAAACAAAAAAAAGGGGGAGACAGTAAGGAGTGTACCTCTCCTCAGATGCAGCTTAATCTAGCACTCTATACTTTAAATTTTTTAAACATTTATAGAAATCAGACTACTACTTCTGCAGAACAACATCTTACGGGTAAAAAGAACAGTCCACATGAAGGAAAACTGATTTGGTGGAAAGACAACAAAAATAGGACATGGGAGATAGGGAAGGTGATAACCTGGGGAAGAGGTTTTGCTTGTGTTTCACCAGGAGAAAATCAGCTTCCTGTTTGGATACCCACTAGACATTTGTAGTTCTACAATGAACCCATCGGAGATGCAAAGAAAAGCGCCTCCACGGAGACGGAAACACCGCAATCGGGCACCATTGACTCGCAGGATGAATCAAGTGGTGATATTAGAAAAACAGATGAAGTCACCACGCACCAAGAAGGCGGAGCTGCCAACCTGGGCACAGTTAAAGAAGCTGACACTGTTAGCTAGAAAAAGCCTAGCTAGCACAAAGGTGACACAAACCTCAGAAAAAATGCTGTTTGCAGCTTTAATGGTTGTATCAACGGTGGTAAGTCTCCCCATGCCTGCAGGAGCAGCTGCAGCTAATTATACCTACTGGGCCTATGTGCCTTTCCCGCCCTTAATTCGGGCAGTCACTTGGATGGATAATCCCATTGAAGTCAAGAGAAGGCGTGTGGATCCCTGTGTCCATGGATCGACCATGGGAGGCCTTGCCATCCATTCATATTTTGACTGAAGTATTAAAAGGCATTTTAAATAGATCCAAAAGATTCATTTTTACTTTAATTGCAGTGATTATAGGATTAATTGCAGTCACAGCTACAGCCGCTGTGGCAGGAGTCGCATTGCACTCTTCTGTGCAGACAGTAAGCTTTGTTGACAATTGGCAAAAGAATTCCACAAGGTTGTGGAATTCACAATCTGGTATCGATCAAAAATTGGCTAATCAAATTAATGACCTTAGACAAACTGTCATTTGGATGGGAGATAGGCTCATGAGCTTGGAACATCGTTTCCAGTTACAGTGTGACTGGAATACATCAGATTTTTGTATTACACCCCAAGTTTATAATGAGTCTAGACATCACTGGGACATGGTAAGACGCCATTTACAGGGAAGAGAAGATAATCTCACTTTAGACATTTCTAAATTAAAAGAACAAATTTTTGAAGCCTCTCAGAATCACTTAAATATTGTGCCTGGAGCTGAGGCGTTAGATCAAGTGGCAAAAAATCTTTATGAATTAAACCCCACGACTTGGATTAAGTCTATTGGAAACTCTACTGCAGTAAATTTTGGAATTATGTGTCTCTGTTTAATCGGTTTGTTTTTAGTGTGCCGGACCAGTCGAAGAATCCTGCGCCAAAATCGAGAGAACGAACAAGCCTTCATCGCCATGGCACATTTATATAGAGGGAAAGGGAGGGAGAATGTTGCGGAAAGTCAGGGACCTTGAACTGAGGGACTGGCTGAAGCCACAGCAGAAAAACATAACATATGAAGATTTCACGGACATTTTATTAGTTCTCCAAAGTTTATACTTTTGTAATTTCTTATGTCTTTACTTTAATCTCTTAATCCCATCATCTTCTTTGTACGCTGAGGAGGATATATGTCACCTCAGGACCCTGTAATGATTGCCTTAACTACACAAATTGTTTGTAGAGGACGTGTGTTTGAACAATACGAAAACTGGGCATCGTGAAAAAGGTACGAGATAACAGCGGTGTTCAGGAAACAAGGGAGGTAACCTTGAACTGGCCGCCGGTGAGCCGGA
>NW_026655401.1:0-7102 GCF_009828535.3 Hylobates moloch
GGAATGAAACAGAATGCAATGGAATGCAATGGAATGGAATGGAATGGAATGAAATGAAATGGAATGGAATGCAATGGGATGGAATGGAGTGGAGTTTAATAGAGGCAAATGGGAAGGAACGGAATGCAATGGAGAGGAGAGGAGTGGAGATGAGAAGAGTGGATTTGAATAGAATGCAATGTAATGGAAATTCAGAGGAGGCGAGAGGAGTGTAGTGGAGAAGAATGGATTGGAATGGAATGAAAGGGTCTTGAATGGAATGTAGTGGAATGGAGTGGATTCTAGTTTAAAAGAATGGAATGGAATGAAATGAAATGAAATGAATGGAATGGAATGGAATGGAAATGAATGGAGTGGAATGGAATGGAAAGGAAAGAATGCAATGGAATGGAATGGAATGCAATGGAATGGAATGGAATGCAATGGAAAGGAATGGAAAGGAATGGAAAAAAGTGCAGTGGAGTGGAATGGAGAAGAAAGGAAGTCAGATGGGTTGAATGGAATGGAGTGGAATGAAATGATATGAAAAGTAATGGAATGCACTGGAATGGAATTCAATGGAAGGATTGGAATGGAGCTGAAGTGTAAGGAAGGGAATGCAGTGGTGTGCAGAGAGTAGAATGCAGAAGAATGGATTTGAATAGAATGGAATGGAAAGGAATGGACTGGAGAGGAGCAGAGTGGATTCAAGTGGGAAAGAATGGAATGGAATAAAATGGAATGGAATGCAATGCAATGGAATGGAACGCAGTGGATCGGAGTGGAGTTGCATGGAGGCAAAGGGAATGGCATGAAATGGGATGGAATGGAATGGAATGGAATGGAATGCAGTGAAGCGGAATGGAATGAATGGAATGGAATGGAATGGAATGGAATGGAATGAAACTGAAAGGAATGAATGGAATGGAATGGAATGCAACGGAATGGAGTAAAGTGCAGTGGAGTGCAGTGGAGTGGAAAGGAATAGAATGGAAGGGAGTGGAGTGAAGGGGAATGGAGTGAAATGGAATGGAATGGAATGGAATGGAATGGAATGGAATGGAATGGAATTTAATGGAATGGAATGGAAGTTATAGCACTGCAATGGAGACGAATGGGAAAAAATGGAATGCAGTGGAGTGGAGAGAAGTGGAGTGGAGAAGAGTAGATTTCAACTGAATGGAATGGAATGTTATCGAATGGAATGGAAAATGGAATGGAATGGAATGGAATGGAATGGAATGGAATGGATTGGAGTTGAATGGAATGGAATGAACGGAATTGAATGGAATGGAATGGAATGAATATAAAAATTAGAGTGGAGTGCAGTGGAGTGGAATGGAGAAGAAAGGAATGGAGTGGAGTGGAGTGTAATGGAGTGGAGTGGAATGGAATGGAATGGAATGGAATGGAATGGAATGGAATGGAATGGAATGGAATGGAATGGAATGGAATGGAATGGAATGGAATGGAATGGAATTCAGTGGAAGGGAATGCTGCTGAATGAGAAGCAATGGAATGAAGAGGAGTGGAGAGGATGGGAGTGGAGAATAAGGGATTCGAATTGAATGGAAGGGACTGGAATGGATTTGTGTGGAATGGAGAGGATTCCAGTTTAAAAGAATGGAATGGAATGGAATGGAAAGGAATGGAATAGAATGGAATGGAATGCAATGGATTGGAATGGAATGCACTGGAATGGAATGGAATGGAATGGAAAAAAGTGCAGTAGAGTGCAGTGGAGTGGAATGGAGAAGAAAGGAAGGGAGTGGATTTGAGTGGAATGGAGTGGAATGCAATGTTATGAAATGGAATGGAATGCAATGGAACGGAATTGAATGGAAGTATTGGAATGGAGGTGAAGGGGAAAGAAAGCAATGCAGTGGTGTGCAGATAGTACAGTGCAGAAGGGTGGAGTTGAATAGAATGGAATGGAAAGGAATGGATTGGAGTGGATTGTAGTGGATCAAGTGGGAAAGAATGGAATTTAATGGAATGAAATAAATGGAAAAACGTGCACTGGAGTGTAGTGGAGAAGAAGGGAGAAGAAACGAGGTAGTGGAGGTGAGTGGAATTGAATGGAATGGAATGCATTTGAATGGGATGGAAGGGAATGTAATGCCATGGATTGGAGTGGAGTGGATTGCAGTACTACGGAATAGAATGGAAAGTAACGGAATGGAATGGAATACAATGGAATGGAATGAAAAGTAAAGGAATGTAATGGAATGGATTGGAGTAGACTGCACTGTATTGGAAATGAACGGAATGGAGTGGAGTGTGGTGGAGTGGGGTGGAATGGGAAGGAATGGAAAGCAGTGGAGTGGAGTGGAGTGGAATGGAGGGGAGAAGATTGGATACAGGTGCAAAGGAAGGGAATGTAGGGGAATGAAATGCAGTGGATTGGAGTGGTGTTGTGTAGAGGGGAATAGAATGGAATGCAACATTGGAATGGAATGGAATGGAATGGAATGGAATGGAATGGAATGGAATGGAATGGAATGGAATGGAATGGACTACAATGCAAAGAAATGGAATGCAAAGGAATGGAATGGAATGGAATGGAATGGAATGGAATGGAATGGAATGGAATGGAATCAATTGGACAGGAATGGAGGCCCATGGGAAGGAATGGAATGCAGTGGAGTGGAGAAGAGTGGAGTGGAGAACAGTGTACTTGAATTGAATGGAATGGAATGGAATGGAATAGATTGGAATGGAGTGGAGTAGATTCTAGGGGAAGAGAATGTAATGTAATGGAATGGAATGGAAAGGAATGGAACGGAATGGAACGGAATGGAATGGAAAAAGTGCAGTGGAGTGCAATTGATTGGAATGAGGAAGAAATAAACGGATTGGAGTGGAGTGGAGTGCAGTGGAATGGAATGCAGTGGAATTGAATGGAATGGAATGGAAAGGAATGGAGTGAAATGGAATGAAGTAGAGTGGAATGGAATGGAATGAAATGGAATTGAATGGAGTGGACTGTTATTTTGGCACATGGGAAGGAATGGATTCCCATGGAGTGGAGAAGAGTGGACTGGAGAAGAGAGGATTTCAATTGAATGTGATGGAATGGAATGGATTTGTGTGGAGTGGAGTGGATTCTGGTGGAAATTAAGGGATTGGAAAGGAATGGAATGGAAAGGAATGGACTAGAATGGAATGGAATGGAATGGAACGGAGGGGACTGGAATGGAGGAGAATGGGAAGGAATGGAAAGCACTGGATTGGAGAGGAGTGGAGTGGAGAAGAGTGGATTTGAATTGATTGGAATGCAATGCAGTGGAGTGGAATAGAATGGAATGCAGTGGAATGGAGTGGAGTTGCATGGAGGGGAATAGAATGGAATAGAAAAGAATGGAATGGATTGAAATGGAATGGAATGGAATGGAATGCAATGCAATGCAATGGAATACTGTGGAATGTAAAAAACTGCAGTGGAGAGCAGTGTACTGGAATGGAGAAGAAAGGAAGGGAGTGGAGTGGAGTGAAATGCAGTGGAATTGAATGGAATGGAATGCAATTGAATGGAATGGATTGGAATGGAATGGAGGCGAATTGGAGGGAATGTTATGCAGTGGAGTGGAGACTAGTGGAGCGGAGTAGAGAGGATTTGAATTCAATGGAATGGAATGGAATGGTTGGAGTGGAGTGGAGTGTATTCTAGTGGAAAAGAAGGCATTGGAACGGAATGGCATAGAATGAAATGGAACAGAATGGCATAGAATGGAATGGAATGGAATGCAATGGAATCGAACAGAATGAACTCGAAAAAAGTGCAGTGGAGTTCAGTGGAGTGGAATGGAGAAGAAAGGAAGGAAGTGGTGTGGGGTTGAATGGAGTGGCATGGAATGGAATGGAAAAGAATGGACTGGAGTGGACTGCAATGGAGGCGAATGAGAAGGAATGGAATGCAGTGGAGTGGAGAGGAGTGGAGTGAAGGAGAGTGGATTTGAATTGAGTGGAATGGAATGGAATGGATTGGTGTGGAGTGGAGAGGATTCTAGTGGAAAAAAATGGAATAGAATGGAATGCAATGGAATTGAATGGAATGGAATGGAATGCAATGGAATGGAATGGAATGGAATGGAATGGAGAAAAGTGCAGTGGTGTGTAGTAGAGTGGAATGGATAAGAAAGTAAGGGAGTGGTGTGGAGTTCAACGGAGTGGAATGGAATGTAATGGAATGGACATGAATGGAGGCAAATGGGAAGGAATGGTATGCAGTGGTGTGGAGAGGAGTGGAGTGGAGAAGAGTGGATCTGAATTGAGTGGAATACAATGCAATGGAATGGAGAGGAATGGAATGCAGTGGATTGCAGTGGAGTAGACTGGAGAAGAATGGAATGCAATGGAAAGTAATGGAAAGGAATGGAATACAATGGAACGGAATGAAAAGTAATGGAATGGAATAGAATGGAGTGGACTGGAGTGCAGTGTATTGGAATTGATTCGAATGGACAGGAGTGGAGTGGAGTGGAGTGGAATTTGAAGTAATGGAATGCAGTGAAGTGGATTGGAGTGGAATGGAGGGGAGTAGAGTGTATTCAGGTGGAATGCAATGGAATTATATAGAATCAAATGGAATGGAATGCAGTGGATTGGAGTGGAGTAGGGTGGAGGGGAATGGAATGGAATGGAATGATACGGAGTGGAACGAAACAGAACATAACGGAAGAGAATGGAACAGAACATAATGAAATGCAATAGAATGGAATGGAACGCAATGGAAAGGAAAAAAGTGCACTGGAGTGGAATGGAGAAGAAAGGAAGGGAGTGGGGTGGAGGGGAATAAAGTGGAACGGAATGGAATGGAACGGAACGGAACGGAACGGAATGGAATGAAGTGGAATGGAATGGACATTGAAAGGAATGGAGTGGACTGGAATGGAGGCGAACGGCAAGGAATGGAATCCAGAGGAGTGGACAGGAGCGGAGTTCAGAAGTGTGGATTTAAATTGAATGGAATGGAATGGAATTTATTGAAGAGGAGTGAAGTGGATTTTAGTGGAAAAGAATGTAACATAATGGAATGGAATGGAATGGAATGAAATTGAATGGAATGGAATGGAAAGAATGGAATGGAATGGAATGGAAAAAAGTGCAGTGGAGTGCAGTGAAGTGCAATGGAGAAGAAAGGAAGGCAGGGGACTGGAGTAGAATGGAGTGGAATGGAAAGAATTTAATGGAATGGAATGGAAAGGGATGGAATGGATTGGAATGGAATGAAGTCGAATTGGAAGGTATGGAATGCAGAGGAGTGGAGAGGAGTGGAGTGGAGAAGAGTGGATTTGAATTGAATGGAAAGGAATGGAATGGATTGGAGTGGAGTAGAGTCGATTGTAGTGGAAAAGAATGCAATGGAATGGAGTGGAATGGAATGAAATGGAAGGGAATGGCATAGAATGGAATAACATGGAAAGGAATGGAATGGATTGGAATGGAATGGAATGGAATGAAATGGAATGGAATGGAATGGAGTGCAATAGAAGAGAATGGAAAGCAATAGAATATAATAAAATAGAATGGAGGAAAGTGCAGTGGAGTACAGTGGAGTTTAATGGAGAAGAAAGGAAGGGAGTGTAGAAAAGTTGATGGAATTGAATGGAATGGAATGGAAAGGAATGGAATGAAATGGAATGGAATGGATTCGAGTGGATTGGAATGGAGGCGAATGAGAAGGAATGGAATGCAGACTAGGGGAGAGAAGTGGAGTGAAGAAGAGTGGATTTGAATTGAAGAGAATTGAATAGAAAAGATAGGAGTGGAGTCCAGTGGATTCTAGTGGAAAAGAAAGAATGGAATGGATTTGAAAAGAATGTAATGGAATGGAATGGAAAGGAATGGAATGGAAGGGAATGGTAAAAATTGCAGTGAAGTATACTGGAGTGGAATGCAGAAGAAAGGAAGGAAGTGGAGAGGAGTGGAATGGAGTGGCATTGAATGGAATGGAATGGAACGGAATGGAATGCAATGGAAAAAATTAGAGTTGAGTGAAGCGGAGTGGAATGCAGAAGAAAGTAAGGGAGAGGACTGTAGTGGCATGGAGTGGATCGGAATGGAATTGAATGGAATTGAATGGAACGGAATGGAGTGGACTGGAATCAGGCGAATATGAAGGAATGCAATCTAGTGGAGTGGAGAGGAGAGGAGTGGAGTGGAGAGGAGTGGAGTGGATTGCAGTGGAATGGTATGCAATGGAATGGAATGGAATGGAATGGAATGGAATGGAATGGAATGGCATGGAATGGAGTGGACTGGAATTGAAGAGAATGGGAAGGAATGGAATGCAGTGGAGTGGAGAGGAGTAGAGTGGAGAAGAGTGGATTTGAATTGATTGCAATGCAATGCAATTGAATCGAATGGAACGGAATGAAGAGGATTTGACTGTGGTGGATTGGAGTAAAATGGAATGGAATGGAAATTAATGGAAAGGAATGGAATACAATGGAATGGAATGAAAAGGAATTGAATGGAATGGAAAGGATAGGAACGCAGTGCAGTGTATTGGAAATGAATGGAATAGAGAGGAGGGTGGTGGAGTGTAGTGGAATGGGAAGGAATGGAATGGACTGGACTGGAGTGGTATGGAGCATAATGGAGGGGAGTAGATTGGATTCCGTAGGAATTGTATGGAATGGAATGGAATGGAATGGAAATGGAATGGAATGGAATGGAATGGAAAGGAATGGAATGGAATGAAATGGAATGCAATGGAAGGGAATGGAATGCAATGGAAGAGAATGGAATGCAATGGAAAGGAATGGAATGGAATCGAATGGAATTGAATGGAGTGGACAGGAATGCAGGTGAATGGGAAGGAAAGGAATGCAGGGGTGTGGAGAGGAGTGGAGTGCAGAAGAGAAGATTTGAATGGAATGGAATGGAATGGAATTAATATTAAAAAGTGCAGTGCAGTGTAGTGGAGTGGACTGGAGAAGAAAGGAATCAAGGGGAGCAGAGTGGAATGGAGTGGAGTGGAATGGAGTGGAAGGGAAAGGAATAGAATAGAATGGAATAGAATTTTATGGAATGGAATGGAATGGAATGGAATGGAATGGAATGGAGTGGACGGGAATGGGAAGGAATGGAATGCAGTGGAGTGGAGAGGAGTGGAGTG
>NW_026655402.1:0-7101 GCF_009828535.3 Hylobates moloch
TTTATTTGAGGATATTCCTTTTTCCACTATAGGCCCCTGAGCCCTCCGAATGTCCGCTTGCAGTTTCTGCAGAAAGACTGTTTCAGAACTTCTCAATCAAAAGTATGGTTCAACTCCGTTAGTTGAATGCACAGATCAGAAAGAAGTTTCGCAGAATGCTTCTGTGTAGATTTTATTTGAGGATATTCCTTTTTCCACTATAGGCCCCTCAGCCCACCGAATGTCCGCTTGCAGTTTCTACAGAAAGAGAGTTTCAGAGCTTCTCAATAAAAAGTAAGGTTCAACTCTGTTAGTTGAAGTCACAGATCCGAAAGAAGTTTCGCAGAATGCTTCTGTGTTGTTTTTATTTGAAGTTATTCCTTTTTCCACTATAGGCCCCGTAGTTCTCCGAATGTCCGCTAGCAGTTTCTACAGAAAGAGTGTTTCAGAACTTCTCAATCAACAGTAAGGTTCACCTCTGTTAGTTGAATGCACAGAACAGAAAGAAATTTTGCAGAATGATTCTGTGTAGTTTTTATTTGAAGACATTTCTTATTCCACTCTATGCCCCTTAACGCCCGGAATGTGCGCTTACAGTTTCTACAGAAAGACTGTTTCAGAACTTAACAATCAACAGTAAGGTTCAACTCTGTTAGTTGAATGCAGAGAACAGAACGAAGATGGGCAGAATGATTCTGTGTTTTTTATTTGAAGATATTCCTTTTTCCACTATATGCCCAATAGAGCTCCGAATGTCCCCTTGCAGTTTCTACCGAAAGAGGGTTTCAAAACTCCTAAATCAAAAGTAAGGTTCAAATCTCCTAGCTGAATGCACAGATCAGAAAAAAGGTTCGAAGAATGCTTCTGTCTAGTTTTTATTTGTAGATATTCCTTTTTTTACTATAGGCCCCTTAGCGCTACAAATGCCGGCTGCAGTTTGTACAGAAAGAGAGTTTCAGAACTTCTCAATCAAAACTAAGGTTCAACTCTGTGCGTTGAATGCACAGAACAGAAAGAAGTTTGGCAGAATGATTCTGTTTAGTTTTTAATACAAGATATTCCTTTTTCCACTGTAGGCCCCTTAGCGCTCCGAGTGTCTACTTGCACTTTCTACAGAAAGAGTGTTTCAAAACTCCTCAATCAAAAGTAAGGTGCAAATCTGCTACTTGAATGCACAGATCAGAAAGAAGGTTCACAGAATGCTTCTGTGTAGTTTTAATTTGAAGATATTCCTTTTTCCACTAATGGCCCATTAGAACTCAGAATGTCCGCTTGCAGTTTCTACACAAAGAGTGTTTCAGAAATTCTCAATCAACACTAAGTTTCAACTCTGTTAGCTAAACGCACAGAACAGACAGAAGTTTGGCAGAATGATTCTGTGTAGTTTTTATTTCAAGATATAACTTTTTCCACTTTAGGCCACTTAGCGCTCCGAATGTCCCATTGCAGTTTCTACAGAAAGAGTGTTTCAACACTCCTCAATCAAAAGTAAGGTTCACCTCTGCTAGGTGAATGCACAGATCAGAAAGAAGTTTCACAGAATGCTTCTGTGTTGTTATTAATTTAAGACATTCCTTTTTACACTATAGGCCCCTTAGCGCTCCGAATGTCCACATGCATTTTCTACAGAAAGAGTGTTTCAAAACTCCTCAATCAAAAGTAAGGTTCAACTCTGCTAGGTGAATGCACAGATCAGAAAGAAGTTTCACAGAATGCTACTGTGCAGTTTTTATTTGAAGATATTCCTTTTTCCACTATAGGCCCCTTACCGATCCGAATCTCCGCTTGCAGTTTCTACAGAAAGAGTGTTTCAGAACTTAACAATCAACAATAAGCTTCAACCCTGTCAGTTGAATGCACAGAACAGAAAGAAATTTGCAGAATAATTCTGTGTAATTTTTATTTTAAGATATGCCTTTTTCCACTGTAGGCCCCTTAGCGCTCCGAATATCCCCTTGCATCTCCTACAGAAAGAGTGTTTCAAAACTCATCAATCAAAAGTAAGGTTCACCTCTGCTAGGTGAATACACAGATCAGAAAGAAGTTTCACACAATGCTTCTCTGTAGTTTTAATTTGAAGATATTACTTTTTCCACTATAGGCCCCTTAAAGCCCTGAATGTCCGCTTGCAGTTTCTACAGAAAGATTGTTTCAGAACTTAACAATCAACAGTCAGGATCAACTCTGTTGAATGCAGAGAACAGCACGAAGTTTGGCAGAATGATTCCGTGTAGTTTTTACTTGAAGATATTCTTTTTTCCACTATAGGCCCTGAAGCGCTCCGAATGTCCCCTTGCAGTTTCTACAGAAAGAGGGTTTCAAAACTCCTAAATCAAAAGTAAGGTTCAACTCTGCTAGTTGAATGCACAGATCAGAAAAAATTTCGAAGAATGCTTCTATCTAGTTTTTATTTGAGGATAGTCCTTTTTCCACTATAGGCTCCTTAGCGCTCCGAGTTCCGGCCTGCAGTTTGTACGGAAAGAGAGTTTCAGAACTTCTCAATCAAAAGTAAGATTCAACCCTGAAAGTTGAATGCACAGAACAGAAAGAAGTTTGGCAGAATGATTCTGTGTAGATTTTATTTGAAGATATACCTTTATCCACTATAGGCCGCTTAGTGCTCCGAATGTCCGCTTTCAGTTTCTACAGAAAGAGTGTTTTAGAACTTCTCAATCAACAGTAAATTTCAACTATGTTTGTTGAATTCACAGAACAGAAAGAATTTTGGCAGAATGATTCTGTGTATTTTTTATTTGAAGATATTCCTTTTTTCACTATAGACCCCTTAGCGCTCTGAATGTCCCCGTGCAGTTTCTACAGAAGAGTGTTTCAAAACTCCTCAATCAAAAGGAAGGTTCAACTCTGCCAGTTGAATGCACAGATCAGAAAGAAGTTTCGCAGAATGCTTCTGTGCAGTTTCTATTTGAAGATATTCCTTTTTCCACTATAGGCCCCTTAGCCCTCCGAATGTCCTCCACTATAGGCCCCTTTGTGCTCCGAATGTCCGTTTGCAGTTTCTAGAGAAAGAGAGTTACTGAACTTGTCAATCAAAAGTAAGTTTCAACTCCGTTAGTTGAGTACACGGGACAGAAAGAAGTTTATCAGAATGCTGCTGTGTAGTTTTTATTTGAAGATATATCATTTTCCACTTTGATCCCCTTCGCACTCCGAATGTCCGCATGCAGTTTCCACAGAAAGAGAGTTTCACAACTTCTCAATCAATAGTAAGGTTCAACTATGCTAGTTGAATGCAAAGATCAGAAAGAAGTTTCGCAGAATGCTTCTGTGTAGTTTTTATTTGAAGATGTTCTTTTTCCACTATAGGCCCCATAGCGCTCCGAGTGTCCGCTTGCAGTTTCTATAGAAAGAGTGTTTCAGAACTTTTCATTTAACAGTAGGTTTGAACTCTGTTAGTTGAATGCGCAGAACAGAAAGAAGTTTGGCAGAATGTTTATGTTCAGTTGTTATTTGAAGATATTCCTTTTCCACCATGGGCCCCTTAGCGCTCGGCATATCCGCATGCAGTATCTACGGAAAGAGAGTTTCAGAGCTTCTCAATCCAAACTAAGGTTCAAATCTGTCAGTTGAATGCACAGAACAGAAAGAAGTTTGGCAGAATTATTCTGTGTAGTTTTTATTTCAAGATATTCCTTTTTCCAACATAGGCCCCTTAGCGCTCCGATTGTCCCACTGCAGTTTCTAGAGAAAGAGTGTTTCAAAACTCCTCAATCAAAAGCAAAGTTCAACTGTGCTAGTTGAATGCGCAGACCAGAATGTAGTTTCACAGAATGCTTCTGTGTAGTTTTAATTTGAAGATATTCCTTTTTCCACAATAGGCCCCTTAGTGCTCCGAATATCCGCTGGCAGTTTCTACAGAAAGAGTGTTTCAGAACTTCTCAATCAAAAGTAAGGTTCAACTCCATTATTTGAATGCCCAGAACAGAAAGAAGTTTGGCAGAATGATTCTGTGTAGTTTTTATTTGAAGGTATTCCTTTTACCACTATAGGCCCCCTAGTGCTCTGAATGTCCGCTTGCATTTTCTACAGAAAACGAGTTTCAGAACCTCTCAATCAAAAGTAAGTTTCAACTCTGTTGTTGGAATGCAAAGAACAGAAAGAAGTTTGGCAGAATGCTTCTGTGTAGCGTTTATTTGAAGATATTCCTTTTTCCAATGTAATCCCCTTAGCGCTCTGAATATGCCCTTGCAGTTTCTACAGAAAGAGAGTTTCACAACTTCTCAATCAAAAGTAAGGTTCAACTCTGCTAGCTGAATGCAAAGATCAGAAAGAAGTTTCGCAGAACGCTTCTGTGTTGTTTTTATTTGAAGATGTTACTTTTTCCACTATAGTCCCATTAGCGCTCCTTATGTCCGCTTGCAGTTTCCACAGAAAGAGTGTATTAGAACTTCGCAATCAACAGTAGGTTTGAACTCTGTTAGTTGAATGCACAGAACTGAAAGAAGTTTGGCAGAATGATTCTGTGTAGCTGTTATTTGAAGATATTCATTTTTCCACTACAAGCCCCTTAGTGCTCCAAATGTCCACTTGCAGTTTTTACAGAAAGAGTGTTTCAAAACTCCTCAATCAAAAGTAAGGTTCACCCCTGCTAGGTGAATGCGCAGATCAGAAAGAAGTTTCGCAGAATGCTTCTCTGTAGTTTTAATTTGAAGAGGTTTCTTTTTCCACTATAGGCCCCATAGAGCTCCGAATAGCTGCTTTCAGTTTCAACAGAAAGAGTGTTTGAGAACTTCTCAATCAACAGTAAGGTTCAACTCTGTTTGTAGAATGCACAGAAGAGAAAGAAGTTTATCAGAATGATTCTGTGAAATTTTTATTTGAAGGTATTACTTTTTCCACTCTAGGCCAATTAACGCCCGGAATGTCCGCTTGCAATTTCTACAGAAAGATTGTTTCAGAACTTCTGAATCAACAGTAAGGTTCAACTCTGTTAGTTGAATGCACAGAACAGAAAGCATTTTGGCAGAATGATTCTGTGTAGTTTTTATTTGCAGGTATTCCTTTTTTCACTATAGACCCCTTAGCGCTCCGAATGTCCCCGTGCAGTTTCTACAGAAAAGTATTTCAAAACTCCTCAATCAAAAGTAAAGTTCAACTCTGCCAGTTGAATGCACAGATAAGAAAGAGGTTTCACAGAATGCTTCTGTGCAGTTTTTATTTGAAGATATTGCTTTTTCCACTATAGGCCCCTTAGCCCTCCGAATGTCCGCTTGCAGTTTCTACAGAAAGAGAGTTTCAGAGCTTCTCAATCAAAAGCAAGGTTCAACTCTGTTAGTTGAAGGCACAGATCAGAAAGAAGTTTCACAGAATGCTTCTGTGTAGTTTTTATTTGAATATATTCCTTTTTCCTCTATAGGCCCCTTAGTGCCCCGAATGTCCGCTTGCAGTTTCTAGTGAAATAGAGTTACAGAACTTCTCAATCAAAGGTAAGTTTAAACTCTGTTAGTTGAGTGCACCGGACAGAAAGAAGTTTGGCAGAATGCTGCTGTGTAGTTTTTATTTGAAGATATACCATTTTTCACTATGATCCCCTTAGCGCTCCGAATGTCCGCATGCAGTTTCTATAGAAAGAGAGTTTCACAGCTTCTCAATCAATAGTAAGGTTCAACTATGCTAGTTGAAGGCAAAGATCAGAAAGAAGTTTCGCAGAATGCTTCTGTGTAGCTTTTATTTGAAGATGTTATTTTTCCACCCTAGGCCACGTAGCGATCCGAGTGTCTGCTTGCAGTTTCTACAGAAAGAGTGTTTCAGGACTTCTCATTTAACAGTAGGTTTGAACTCTGTTAGTTGAATGCACAGAACAGAAAGAAGTTTGGCAGAATGATTATGTTTAGTTGTTATTTGAAGATATTCCTTTTTCCACTATAAGCCCCTTACTGCTCTGAATGTCCACTTGCAGTTTTTACAGAAAGAGTGTTTCAAAACTCCTCAATCAAAAGTAAGGTTCAACTCTGCTAGTTGAATGCACAGACCAGAAAGTAGTTTCACAGACTGCTTCTGTGTAGTTTTAATTTGAAGATATTCCTTTTTCCACTATAGGCCCCTTAGCGCTCTGAATGTCCCCATGCAGTTTCTACAGAAAGAGTGATTCAAAACTCCTCAATCAAAAGTATCGTTCATCTCTGCTTGTTGAATGCACAGATCAGAAAGAAGTTTCGCAGAATGCTTCTGTGTAGTTCTTATTTGAAGATATTCCTTTTTCCACCATAGGCCCCTTAGCGCTCGGAATATCCGCTTGCAGTATCTACAGAAAGAGAGTTTCAGAGCTTCTCAATCAAAACTAAGGTTCAAATCTGTCAGTTGAATGCACAGAACAGAAAGCAGTTTGGCAGAATTATTCTGTGTAGTTTTTATTTCAAGATATTCCTTTTTCCACCATAGGCCCCTTAGCGCTCCGATTGTCCCACTGCAGTTTCTACAGAAACAGTGTTTCAAAACTCCTCAATCAAAAGTAAAGTTCAACTTTGCTAGTTGAATGCACATACCAGAAAGTAGTTTCACAGAATGCTTCTTTTAAATTTGAGGATATTCCTTTTTCCACTATAGGCCCCTGAGCCCTCCGAATGTCCGCTTGCAGTTTCTGCAGAAAGACTGTTTCAGAACTTCTCAATCAAAAGTATGGTTCAACTCTGTTAGTTGAATGCACAGATCAGAAAGAAGTTTCGCAGAATGCTTCTGTGTAGATTTTATTTGAGGATATTCCTTTTTCCACTATAGGCCCCTCAGCCCACCGAATGTCCGCTTGCAGTTTCTACAGAAAGAGAGTTTCAGAGCTTCTCAATAAAAAGTAAGGTTCAACTCTGTTAGTTGAAGTCACAGATCCGAAAGAAGTTTCGCAGAATGCTTCTGTGTTGTTTTTATTTGAAGTTATTCCTTTTTCCACTATAGGCCCCGTAGTTCTCCGAATGTCCGCTAGCAGTTTCTACAGAAAGAGTGTTTCAGAACTTCTCAATCAACAGTAAGGTTCACCTCTGTTAGTTGAATGCACAGAACAGAAAGAAATTTTGCAGAATGATTCTGTGTAGTTTTTATTTGAAGACATTTCTTATTCCACTCTATGCCCCTTAACGCCCGGAATGTGCGCTTACAGTTTCTACAGAAAGA
>NW_026655403.1:0-3211 GCF_009828535.3 Hylobates moloch
TACCCATTTCTCCACTGGCATATTTTCTCATCATTTAGACCAACATATTGGGAGGGTGTTAAAAACTGAGAGGTTCTTTTGCACTTCCCTTTCTTTGGAAAAAAAAACCCTCAAAGATATCTAGAATGTTATATTACTTACTTATGTTTATTTATGTAATCATGAATGAATTCTATGGTTATTACAGATTAGATATTAAATATGTTGGTGTTTTATGTTAGTCTAACTTGAAACTAGGCTCACAAATGTAATAATCTTAGAGTAATCTCTTTTTTTTTTACTGTACAAAGTGCAAGTGGACCATCCAAGCCCTAAGGTGCCTAGAGTGGAAAAAGGAATATCTTCAAATAAAAACTACACAGAAGCATTCTGTGAAACTTCTTTCTGTTCTGTTCATTCAACTAACAGAGTTGAACTTTAGTTTTGATTCAGCAGTTCTGAAACGCTCTTTCTGTAGAAACTGCAAGTGGACATTCACAGCCCTACGGGACGTATAGTGGAAAAAGGATTATCCTCAAATAAAAACTACACAGAATCATTCTGTGAAGCTTCTTTGTGTTCTTTGCATTCAACTAACAGAGCTGAAGTTTGCTTTTAATTGTGCAGTTCTGAAACACTTTCTGTTGAAACTGCAAGTGGACATTCAGAGCGCTAAGGGACCTGTAGTGGAAAAAAGAATATCCTGAAACAAAAACTACACAGAAGCATTCTGTGAAACTTCTTTCTGTTCTGTGCATTCAACTAACAGAATTGAAGCTTACGTATGATTGAGCAATTCTGAAACACTTTCTCTAGAAACTGCAAGTGGTCATTCTGAGCATTGAAGGGCCTATAGTGGAAAAAGGATTATCTTCAAATAAAAACTACACAGAAGCGTTCTGTGAAACTTCTTTCTGTTCTGTGCATTCCACTAACAGAGTTGAAGCTTACTTTTGATTGAGCAGTTCTGTAACACTCTTTCTGTAGAAACTGCAATTGTACTTTCGGAGCTCTAAGGGGCCTATAGTGGAAAACGGAATATCTTCAAATGAAAACTACACAGAAGAATTCTGTGAAACTCCTTTCTCTTCTGTGCATTCAACTAACAGAGTTGAAGCTTATTTTTGATTGAGCAGTTCTGAAACAATCATTCTGTAGAAACTGGAAGTGGACAATCGGGGCTTCAATGTGCCTATAGTGGAAACAGGAATATCTTGAAATAAAAACTAAACAGAAGCATTGTGTGCAGCTTCCTTCTGTTCTTTGCATTCAACTAACAGAGCTGAAGCTTACTTTTAATTGAGCAGTCCTGAAACACACTTTCTGTTGAAACTGGAAGTGGACATTTGGAGCGCTAAGGGACCTACAGTGGAAAAAGAAATATCCTCAAATAAAAACTAAACAGAAAAATTCTGTGAAACTTCTTTCTGTTCTGTGTATTCAACTAACAGAACTGAGGCTTACATTTGATGGAGCAGTTCTGAAACACTCTTTCTCTAGTAACTGCAAGTGGAAATTCGGAGCGCTAAGGGTCCTATAGTGGTTTAAGGAATATCTTCAAATAAAAATTACACAGAAGCATTCTGTGAAACTTCTTTCTGTTCTGTGCATTCAACTGACAGAGGTGAATTTAACTTTTGATTGAGCAGTTCTGAAACACTCTTTCTGTAGAAACTGCAAGTGGACATTCTGAGCACTAAGGGGCCTACGGTGGAAAAAGGAATATCTTCAAATAAAAACTACACAGAAGCATTCTGTGAAACTCCTTTTTGTTGTGTGCATTCAACTAACAGAGTTGAAGTTAACTTTTGATTGAGCAGTTCTGAAACACTCTTTCTGTAGAAACTGCAAGTGGACATCCAGAGCGCTACGGGACGTATAGTGTAAAAAGGTTTATCCTCAAATAAGAACTACACAGAAGCATTCTGTGAATCTTCTTTCTATTCTTTGCATTCAACTAACAGAGCTGAAGCTTACTTTTAATTGAGGAGTTATGAGACACACTTTCTGTTGAAACAGCAAGTGGAGAGTTGGAGCGCTAAGGGACCTACATTGGAAAAAGAAATATCCTCAAATAAAAACTACACAGAAGGATTCTGTGAAACTTCTTTCTGTTCTGTGCATTCAACTAACAGAATGGAAGATTACTTTTGATTGAGCTGTTCCGAAACACTCTGCCTCTAGAAACTGCACGTGGACATTCGGAGCGCAAAGGGGCCTACAGTGGACAAAGGAATATCTTCAAATAAAAACTACACAGAAGCATTCTGTGAAAGTTCTTTCTTTTCTTTGCATTCAACTAACAGAGTTGAAGTTAACTTTTGATTCAGCAGTTCTGAAACACTCTTTCTGTAGAAACTGCAGTTGGACATACAGAGCGCTAACGGGCCTACGGTGGAAAAAGGAATATCTTCAAATAAAAACTACACAGAAGCATTTGGTGACACTTCTTTCCGTTGTGTGCATTCAACTAACAGAGTTGAACCTTACTTTTGATTGAGCAGTTCTGAAACGCTCTTTCTGTAGAAACTGCAAGTGGATATTCAGAGCGCTACGGGACGTATAGTGGAAAAAGGATGATCCACAAATAAAAACTACACAGAAGCATTCTGTGAAGCTTCTTTCTGTTCTTTGCATTCAATTAACCTAGCTGAAGCTTACATTTAACTGGGCAGTTCTGAAACACACTTTCTGTTGAAACTGCAAGTGGACATCCAGAGCGCTAAGTGGCCTACAGTGGAAAAAGGAATATCTTCAAATAAAAACTACACAGAAGCATTCTGTGAAACTTCTTTCTCTTCTGTGCATTCAACTAACAAAGTTGAAGCAAACTTTTGATGGAGCAGTTCTGAAACACTCTGTCTGTAGAAAGAGCAAGTGGACAATCCGAGCACTAAGGTGCCTATAGTGGAAAAACGAATATGTTCAAATAAAAATTACACAGAAGAATTCTGTGAAACTTCTTTATGTTATGTGCATTCAACTAAGAGAGTTGAAGTTAACTTTTGATTGAGCAGTTCTGAAACACTCTTTCTGTAGAAACTGCAGTTGCACATACCGAGCACTATGGGTCCTATGTGGGAAAAAGGAATATCTTCAAATAAAAACTACACAGAAGCATTCTGTGAAACTTTTTTCTGTTCTGTGCATTCAACTAACAGAGTTGAACCTTACTTTTGATTGAACAGTTGTGAAACACTCCTTCTGTAGAAACAGCAAGTGGACATTCAGA
>NW_026655403.1:3221-3522 GCF_009828535.3 Hylobates moloch
CTACTCCAATCCACTCCATTCCTGCCACTGCCATCCATTCCATTCCATTCCATTGCATTCCATTCCATTCAATTCAAATCTAATCTTCTCCACTCAACTACTCTGCCCTGCACTGCATTCAATTCCCCCCATTCACCTCCATTCCTGTAGACTCCTTTCCATTCCATTCCATTCCATTTCATTCCATTCCACTCCTTTTAATACCACTCCACTGTTACTTTCTTCTCCACTCCACTCCACTCCACTGCACTTTTTTCCATTCCATTCCATTCCATTCCATTCCATTCCATTCCATTCCATT
>NW_026655403.1:3532-3707 GCF_009828535.3 Hylobates moloch
CCATTCCATTCCATTCCATTCCATTCCATTCCATTCCATTCCATTCCTTTCCATTCCATTCTATTCCACTAAAATCCACTCCACTCCACTACAATCCATTCCATTAAATTCCATTTAATTCAAGTCCACTCTTCTTTACTACAGTCCTCTCCACTTCGCTTCATTCCATTCCTTC
>NW_026655403.1:3717-7100 GCF_009828535.3 Hylobates moloch
GTGTAGTTTTTATTTGAAGATATTTCGTTTTTCAACATAGGCCTCAAGGATATCCAAATGTCCACTTGCAGATTCTACAAATACAGTGTTTCAAAACTGCTCAATCAAAAGAAAGGTTTTACTCTGTGAGATGAATGCACAGAACAGAAAGAAGTTTCACATTATGCTTCTGTGTATTTGTTATGGGAATATATTTTGTTTTTTACCATAGGCCTCATTGTTCTCCAAATGTCCACTTGCAGATCCTACAAAAAGTGTGTTTCAAAACTGCTCAATCAAAAGAAAGTTTCAGCTCTGTTAGATGAATGCACAGATCAGAAAGAAGTTTCACAGGATGCTTTTGTGTAGTTTTTATTTGAAGATATTTCGTTTTTCATCATAGGCCTGAAAGCGCACAAAATGTCCACTTGCAGCCTCTACAAAAGAGTGTTTCAAAATTGCTAATTCAAAAGAAAGGTTCAACTCTGTGAGATGAATGCACAGATCAGAAAGTATTTTCACAGAATGCTGCTTTGTAGTTTTTTATGGGTGGACACTTTCCTTTTCCCCATAGGCCTCAAAGCACTCCAAATGTCCACAGGCAGATTCTGCAAAAAGAGTGTTTCAAAATTGTCCAATCAAAAGTAAGTTTCATCTCTGTGAGACGAAGGCACAGATCAGAATGAAGTTTCACAGAATGCTTGTGTAGTTTTTATTTGAAGATATATTTTTTCGCACCATAGGCCTCAAAGCACACCAAATATCCACTTGCAGATTCTACAAACAGAGTGTTTCAAAACTGCTCCAACAAAAGATAGGTTCATCTCTGTGAGATGAATACACAGAACACAGAGAAGTTTTACAGAATGCTTCTGTGTAGTTTTATGGGGAGATATTTCTTTTTTCACCATAGGCCTCAATGCTCTCCAACTATAAAATTGCAAATTCTACATAAAGCGTGTTTGAAAACTGCACAATCAAAAGAAAGGTTCCACTATCTGAGATGAATGCACAGATCATAAAGAAGTTTCAGAGAATGCTTCTTTGTAGTTTTTATTTGAAGATATTTCGTTTCTCACCACAGGCCTCAAAACGCTCTAAATGTCCACTTGCAGATTCTACAAAAAGCCTGTTTCAAAACTGCACAATCAAAAGAAAAGTTCCACTCTCTGAGATGAATGCACAGATCATAAAGAAGTTTCACAGGATACTTCTGTGTAGTTATTATTTGAAGATATTACTTTTTCCAAGATAGGCCTCAAAGCGCTCCAAATATACACTTGCAGATTATATAAAAAGAGTGTTTCCAAAGTGCTCAATCAAAATAAAGGTTCACTTCTGTGAGATTAATGCGCAGAATCGAAAAAAGTTTCACAGAATTCTTCTGGGTAGTTTTTAAGTGAAGATATTTCGTTTTTCACCATAGGCCTCTAAGCGCTGCAAATGTCCACTTGCAGATTATGCAAACAGAGTTTTTCAACACTGCACAATCAAAAGTAAAGTTCAACTCCGTTAGATGAATGCACAGATCAGAATGAGGTTTCACAGAATGCCTCTGTGTAGTTTTTATTTGAAGATATTTCGTTTCTCACCATAGGCCTCAAAGCACTCCAAATGTCCACTTGCAGATTCTACCAAAAGAGTGTTTCAAAACTGCTCGTTCAACAGATACATTCATCTCTGTGAGATGAATGCACAGAACAGAGAGAAGTTTCACAGAATGCTTCTGGGTAGTTTTTATGGGAAGATTTTTTTTTTCACTATAGGCCTAAATGCTCTCCAAATATCCAATTGCAGATTCTACAAAAAGCGTGTTTCAAAGCTGCACAATCACAAGAATGGTTCTACTTTCTGTGATGAATGTACAGATCACAAAGAAGTTTCACAGAATGCTTCTGTGTAAATTTTATTTGAAGATATTTTTTTCCTCTATAGGCCTCAAAGCGCTGCAAATGTCCACTTGCAGACTCTACCAAAAGAGTGTTTCAAAGCTACTCAATCAAAAGAAAGGTTCAACTCTGTGAGATGAATGCACAGAAAAGAAAGAAGTTTCACAGAATGATTCTGTGTAGTTTTTATTTGAAGATATTTCTTTTTTCACCATAGGCATCAAAGCTCTATAAATGTCCACTTGCAGATTCTGCAAAAAGAGTGTTTCAAAAATGCTCAATCAAAAGAAAGGTTCTACTCTGTGAGATGAATGCACAGAACAGGGAGAAGTTTCACAGAATGCTTCTGTGTAGTTTTTATTTGAAGATATTTCATTTCACACCATAGGCCACAAAGTGCTCAAAATGTCCACTTGCAAATTATTCAAAAAGAGTGTTTCAAATCTGCTCAATAAAAAAAATAGGCTCATCTCTGTGAGATGAATGCACAGAACAGAGAGAAGTTTCACAGAATGCTTCTGTGAAGTTTTTATGGGAAGATATTTCTTTTTTCACCATAGGCCTCAATGGTCTCCAAATGTCCAATTGCAGATTCTACAAAAAGTGTGTTTCAAAACTGCACTATCAAAAGAAAGGTTCCACTCTCTGAGATGAATGCACATATCATAAAGATGGTTCACAGAATGCTTCTCTGTAGTTTTTATTTGAATATATTTCTTTTTCCATGATAGGCCTCAAAGATCTCCAAATTTCCACCTGCAGATTCTCTAAAAAGAGTTTTTCAAAACTGCTCAATCAAAAGAAAGGTTCTACTCTGTGAGATGAATGCACAGAACAGAAAGAACTTTCACACAATGCTTTTGTGTAGTTTTTATGGGAAGATATTTCATTTTTCACCATAGGCCTCAATATTCTCCCTATATCCACTTGCAGATTCTACAAAAAGAGTGTTTCAAAACTGTGCAATCAAAAGAAAAGTTCAACTCTGTTAGATAAATGCACAGATCAGAAAGAAGTTTCAAAGAATGCTTCTGTGTAGTTTTTATTTGAAGTAATTTCGTTTGTCACCATAGGCCTCAAATCGCTCCAAATGTTCATTTGCAGATTCTACAAAAAGAGTGTTTCAAAACTGTTCCATCAGCAGATAGGTTCATGTCTGTGAGATGAATGCACAGAATAGAAAGTAGTTTCACAGAAGGGTTCTGTGTAGTTTTTTTTGGGAAGATATTTCGTTTTTCATCGTAGGCCTCAAATCTCCCCAAATGTCCACTTGCAAATTCCACAAAAAGTGTCTTTCAAAACTGCTTAATCTAAAGAAAGGTTCATTTCTGTGAGATGAATGCAAAGAACAGTAAGAAGTTTCACAGTATGCTTCTGTGTAGTTTTTTGGTGAAGATATTTCTTTTTTCACCATAGACCTCAATGCTCTCCAAATATCCACTTGCAGACTCCACAAAAAGAGTGTTTCAAAACTTCTCAATCAAAAGAAAGGTTCAACTCTCTGAGATGAAAGCA
>NW_026655404.1:0-6083 GCF_009828535.3 Hylobates moloch
TAGGCACATATAGCTATAAATCTCTGCCTTTGTACTGCTTTCTGCATAACAAGTTTTGGTATACTGTGTTTTCATTACCCTTTGTTTCATGAAATTTTTGAATTTCTGTCTTAGTATCTTCATTGACCCACTAGTCATTTATTCAGGAGGGTAGTGTTTAACTTCCATGTGATTGTATTGTTTCCAAAATTACTCTTTTTATTGATACTTAGTTTTATTCCTTTGTAGTCAAAGAAGATGGCCATGGAGACAGCAGCGTGGTCAGAGTAGTAGGAGCCGGCCATCAGCGAGAGCTGCTCCGTGCCTGGCTGCTGGGTGCTAGAGCCTGTGCCCCACTGACTTGCCTCACTGTGGTTGGCGGTGGCGGTGATAGAGACTGCAGCACGACCAGAGTGGTAGGACAGGGGCTATCCAGGGCTGCACCTTTCGCAGTGTGGGGTGGGTTGGGGGCACTATCCAGGGTGTCATTGCCTGCATTAGGGATACTGGTTGGTAGCACTGTACAGGGCTGCACTGCCCACGGCAGGGAGGGTGGGTTATGGGCGCTTTCTGGGGCGGCAATGCCCATGGAGGAGGACAGGTTAGGGCACTATCGGGTATACGCTACTGGGGCATTGGGGGATGGAGGTGGGGGCGCTATTGAGGGCAGGACTAGCCGTGGAGGGGGAGCGAGTTCGGTGCTATCGGGCTGCACTGCTGGCGGCGGTCAGCAGAGTTGGCATCCAAGGAAGGAGTGGTTCTCCTCTCCATGACTCCACACTCCAGAGGGCGACCCACTCTTGGTCATACTGGAGTGCGGCAGGCACACAGTGCTTGCGTGGGAATCCTGAGCGTGGCAGAGCCCCCACACCCCCCTGTTCCTGGGCCTGTGCACTCTGAGTCTGTGCCTCAGAGGCTGCCAGGCACCCCTGGGGACCCCACGGGGGACAGGGCCCTGTGCATGGAGGCGTCTGGAACAGGAATTGGCACCTGGGTGTGGAGGGCTGGCTGGGTCTGAATTTTTCTGCTTCTCCTGCTCTCCGAGGAGTGCAGCCCCGGTGGGCCCAATGGTTCCTGTGGAGTGGGGAGCTGGGTGCTGTGGTGTCTCCACACCCACCCCAGACCCCAGTTCCTAGCCAGCTTGGGCCAAAAGGAGAGGCTGGACTTTGGAGGGTGGGTGTGAGTGCCTTTGCTGAAACTGGCCCCTGCCACCTAGTGGCCGGCATGACAAGTTGAGGCTCTAACCTTTCCACCCTTCACATCTTCCTCTAGGCTTTTCTGGCTTTGCCCGCCCAGCTGCTCCATGCCAGGAGGAGGAGGAGACACCTAGAGCTTGCGACACCACGGCTCGCCTCGTTGCTGGTGGGTGGCAGCGATGGAGACCGCAGTGCACCGGAGCGGTAGGAGAGCGGCCGCACTAGGAGGGCAGGCGGCTGCAGCCAGGGTTGGGGGTCAGGCTTACAGCGATGGACAGGCTGCGGCAGTGGGCAGGTGGTAGGAGCCTTATAGGGAGGGCCGGTGCATTGGCAATGGGACTGGCTTTGCCCTGCCCCTGCCGTGGATCTGGCCCTGTACTGCCCTGCCTTGCCCTGTACCTGCCCTACTGTTACCTGGACTGTCTCGGCCCTGTCCTGCTCTGGTCCCATCCTGACCCTGTCTTGGCCCTGTGCTACCCTGTCCCTGCCCTGGTCTTGCCTTGGCACTGGCCCTGCCCTGAACCTGCACTGGCCTGGACTTGGCTCTGGCCCTGCCCCTTGTCCTGACCCTGGTCCTGTCATGGCACTGGCCCTGCCAATGGTCATGGTCCTGCTCCTGTTCTGGCCCTGACCTGGCCTTGGACATGTCCTGGCCCTGCTTTGGCCCATCCCTGCCCTGGCCCCACCATGGGCCTGCCTGTTCTGCCCTCTCCTGGCACTGACCTTGCCCTGTCGTGGCCCAGTGGTGCCATTGCCCTGCCTTACCCTGCGCTGGTTGTGCCTTGGCCCCGCTTGGTGCTGGCCGCTTCCTGGACCTGCCCTGACCCTGCCTTGGCTTTTGCCCTGCCCTCACTATGGCCTGGTTTTGGCTCTAGCCCTGGTCCTGCCATATCCCTGGCCCTGCCCTTATCCAGGCCCTGCCCCTGCTGCTGCCCTGGCCCTGGCCTGGAATCTGGTCCTGTGAAGGACCTGCCCTGACTCTGCCATGGCCCTGGCCCTGCTTTGCCTTGGTCCTGGCCCTGACCCAGACCCTTTCCTGGCTCCGCCCTGGCCTTTCCCTGGCTCTGAGCTGGCAGTGCTCTGCCCCTCGTCTTGCCATCAGCCTGCCGTGCTGTGCTCTGGATGCGTCATCACCCTGCCCTGGCCCTACTCTGCCTTTGACCCTGCCCTGGCCCTACCTTGGCCCTCACCCTAGTCTTCGCTAGGCCCTGCTCTGGAGCTGGCCCTATCACACACCTGGCCCTGACCCTGGCCCTGGTCTTTGTCCTGCCATAGCCCTGGCCCTGAAGTGGACTTGGAGGTGTCTTGGCCCCAGCGTGACATGGCTCTGCATTAGCCTGTCCTTGCCCTGCCCCTACCAGCGCCTTGCCCTGCTCTGCCCTGTCCCAGTACTGACCTGGCCATGCCATTTCCCTGCCCTACCCTGCCTTGGCTGTGCCCTGGCTCAGTTCTGGCCCTGGCCCTGGCCCTGCCCTGGACATGCTCTGACACTGCCTCAGCCTTGGCACTAGCCTGGCTCTTTCTTGGCATCAGCCCTGCTCTCTCTGTGGACCGACTCTTGTCCTGTCCTGCACTGGCTGTACCATGCCCTGCCCTGCCCTGCCCTGACTCAGCCCTGGCCCAGCCTTGGCCTTGGCGTTGCCCCTGGTCCTGCCATATTTCTTGCCCTGTCCCTACCCTGGCCTTGGCCCTGACCCTGACCTTGTTCTGGCCCTGCCCTTGCCCTAATGCAGCCCCTGGACCTGTCCTGGCCCTGGCCCTTCCCTGCTTGAGACCTTGCCCTGGTTCTCCCCTGGCCCTGACCCTGAAATGCCTTGCCCTACCCTGGCCTTGCACTGCTCTGGCCCTTGCCCTGAATCTGGTCCTGTCACTGGCCTAGGCCCAGACCTGTTGCTGGTCTTACCATGGCCCAGACCCTGCTTTGGCCCTGCCCCGACACTGTCCTGGACCCTGGCTGTGCCAAGATCCTGCACTGTCCTTTCCCTTGTTTTGCTCCTGCCCCAAACCTGGTCCTGCCCAGGCCATGGCCATGGCCCTGCCCTAGCTGTTCCCTGGCCCTGCCCAGGTCTTGGCACTGGCCTGGCCCTGCCCTGTCTTGGCCCTATGCTTTCTTGGCCCTGCCTTGCCTGCCCTGGCCCTGCCTTGGCCCTAGCCTGGCTTTGACCCTGCCCTGGCCCTACCTTGGCCTTCACCCTAGCCTCACCTGGGCACTGTGTTGGACCTGGCCATAGCACAGACCTGGTTGTGGCCCTGGCCCTGCCATGGCCCTGTCCCAGACCCTAGCCCTGCCAGGTACCTGTCCTGGCCCTGCTCTGGGCCTGGCTTTGTCCCTGGTTCTTAGATGACCCTGGCCCTGCCCCTGCCCTTGCCCTTGCCCTGACACTGGCCTTGGACATATCTGTGGTCCTAACCCTGGCCTTGCCCTGGAGCTGCCACTGTCTTGGCCCTGCCCCGGCCCTGGCCCTGCCCCAGCCCCAGCCATAGACCTGCCCTGGTTGGTCGTGCCCTACCTTAACCCTGTGCTACCCTGGGCCTGCTCCACCCTGCCCTGGCCCTGCCCTCCCTTTGGCCCTGCCCTGACCCCGCCTTGGCCTTCACACTGGCCCTAGCACAGACCTGGTCCTATCTTTGGCCTTGGCCTGGCATTGACACCTGCTCCTGACCCTGGTCCTGCCATGGCCCTGGCCCTGCCATTGACCCTGACAGCCCTGGCCCTGGCCCTGTCTTGGCCCTGGCCCTGAACTGGCCGTGCCCTGACCCTGGCCCTGAAGTGGATTTGCAGGTGTCTTGTCCCTGATTTAACCTGGCCCTACCATGGCCCTATCCCTCCCCTGGCTCTGTCCTGGTCTTGTGCTGACCCTGACCCAGACCTTGGCCCTGCCCCAGCCTTGTCCTAGACCTGGCCATGGCCCTGCCTCTGCCCTGGACTGGTGCTGGCACTGGCATGGACCCTGGCCCTGGCCCTTCGCTACTTAAGGCCACACCCTGGCCAAGCCCTGGTCCTGACCCGGTCCTGGCCCTAATTTGGCCTGGCTCTACCCTGGCATTCTATTCCGGCCCTGGCCCTGACCCTGTCCCCATCCCTGTCCTGGCCCTAGCCCCGTTGCTGGTCCTGACATTGCCCTTTCCTGGTCCTGGCCCTTGCCCTGTCCCAGCCCTGCTCTGGCCCTGGTCTGAAACTTGGCCCTGCAATGGACCTGCCTTGGTCCTTCCCAGACCCTGGCTCTGGCCCTACCTCTGCCCTGGCCATACCCTTGCCCTGGCCTGGACCCCGGTCCTGGTCCTTGTCCTGCCCCAGCCATGGCCCTGGCCCTGCCCTGCCTGTGCCCTGTTCTATCCTGGGCTGGCCCTGCCATGGCCTGGTCTTGCCATTGCCCTGCCCTAGCCTGCCCTGCTTGTGCCCTAGATCTGTCCTGGCCTTTGCCCCTGTCTTGGTTCTAGCCTTGACTCAGCCCTGGACCTTCCCTGACCTTGCCTCAGCCCTGGCACTACCCTGGCCTTGCCTTGGAATTTGCCCTACTCTCTCTATGGCCTGGCTCTGGTCCTGCCCTGCTCTGCTCCTGTTCTGTCCTGGCACAGCCCTGGCCCTAGCCCTGGCCCTGCCGTATCACTGGCTCTGCTCCTGCCCTTATGCAGGCCTGACCCTGCCCCTGCCCTGGCTTTGGCCTGGACTTGGCCATACAGTGACCCTGCCATGACCCTTTCCTGGCCCTGGCCTGGAACCTGGCCCTGCCAGGGACTCACCCTGGCTCTGTCATGGCCCTGGCCCTTTGCTGGATTTGGATGTGTCCTGTCCCTTATTTGCCCCGGCCCTTCCCTGGCTCTGCCATACCCTTTCTCTGGGGTAGGGCCAGGGTCAGGACCAGACCAGGGCAGGGTCAGGACCAGGGTAGGGCCATGGTAAGGCCTGAAGATGGGAAGGGCCAGGGCAGCGGCAGGACCAGGGAAGGGTCAGGGCCAGGGATGTGGTAGCACTAGGGGCAGAGCCGCCACTAGGGCTGAGCCAGGGCAGAGCAGGAGAGATTACATTAGGCTATTATGTAAAACTTTTTATTTTAGATTTTTAAGATAACTATAGTAGTAGTAATAATGTCTATACTATGTTGTTTGTAATAGTAATAATATTTGCAGTGAATAATCACTAAATTTTAACTAATACTATTTTTCCTTCCAGTAGTGTTCTATGAGTATAATTTTATCAATATGTAAATATGTGAGGCATTGATTCGCACAATAATTCCATGTGCTAGGTACTTAAAGCATCCCCATTTTCCAAATGTAGGAAACAGGCATACAGAAGTTAAATACTTGGCCAGATTACTCCTATAATCCCAGCACATTGGGAGGCCAAGGCAGGCAGATGGCTTGAGCTCAGGAGTTTGGAACCAGCCTGGGCAACATTGTGAAACCCCATTTCTACTAAAAATGCACAAAAATCGCTGATTTAAGTTTCTTGTAGGATTCTGGTTATAAAACACTGGTCAAACACACAGGGCATGGATAGGGCAGGGCTAGGGACAAGGTCAGGCCAGGAAGGGGCCAGGGCCAAGGCAGGGCCAGAGCTGGACTTGGAAGTGTCCTGGCCTAATTTGCCCTGCCCCAACGTTGGCCCAGCCCTGCTCTGGCACTTCCTGACATGCCGTGTCCCTGGCCTGAGCATTGGCTCTGGCCCTGTCCTGCTTCTGGCCCTGCCCTGGAGTTGACCAGGCACTGCCATGGCGCAGTCCTGCATTGCCCTGCCCTCCTCTGCCCTGGCACTTCCATGGCCCTGCCTGGGCCCTAGCTCTGCCTCGACTCTGGACCTGCCCTGACCCTGCTCAGCCCTGTATCTACCCTGACCCTGCCTTGGTGTTGCCCTCCCATCTCTATGGCCTGGCTCTGGCCCTGCCTTGCACAGGCCATGCTCTG
>NW_026655404.1:6093-7095 GCF_009828535.3 Hylobates moloch
TTTGTCTAAATGAACTTTCTAAATGCCTGAGTATTAAAAGATAGCTTGTCTATCAATCACAATGTATATATTACTGTATGACCTAGGACCAATCAAAACTGTTATCTCTGATAACATTATATTTTGCCCAATATAAAATAGATATAATACCTCAAACTTAAATCCAGGCATTGTCATTGAATATCTTAATAATATGCAGCAAAGGCTCTTTTAAAAATACAAGCTAGTGATTGTACTAAATTTGTAAATCACATAGGATAGTGGGTCATTTTAAGAATATTAATTATTTCAATCTATAAACGTGGATGTCTTTCCTTTTTTGTGTTTTCTTTAATTTCTTTCATTAATATTTGTCATTTTTGTTGTAGAAATCTTTTACTTCCTTGGTTAAATTTATTTATAAGTACATTTTTGTAGCTATTGTAAAAGGAATTGCTTTCTTAATTTCTTGTTTCAGCTAGTTTACTATCAATATATAGAAATGCTACTGATTTTTGTATGTTGATTTATATCCTGCAACTCACCCTTCCTTCCTTCCTTCCTTCCTTCCTTCCTTCCTTCCTTCCTACCTTTCTTCCTTTCTTTCTTTCTCTCTTTCTCTTTCTTTCTTTCCTTGTTTCTCTTTCCCCCTTTACCTCTTTCTTCTCTTCTTCCTTTCTTCCCTTTTCTTTCTTTTTCTCTTTCTTTCTTTCTCTCTTCCTTCCTTCCTTTCTTCCTTTCTTCCTTTCTTTCTCCTTTCTGATTTTCTATCTATCTAATGCTCTAAGTTATACAAAGAAGAAAAAACATGAGCATTTGCCACTGCTTTTTCTTCTTGCAGACAGTTTCATTGGGTGATTGTATTTGGTTGGGTAGTGACCTGTAGCTATTAGTGACCTGTAGCTGCTGTAACAAGTTATCACAAATGTGGTAGCTGAAAACAACACAAATTAACTGTCTTACAGTTATGAAGAACAGAAGGCTGAAGTCAGTTTCTCCAGGCTAACATAAAAGTGTTGGCAG
>NW_026655405.1:0-7092 GCF_009828535.3 Hylobates moloch
GCAGAATGATTCTGTGTAGTTTTTATTGAAGATAATACTTTTTCCACCATAGGCCCCTTTGCGCTCCGAATGTCCGCTTCCAATTTCTAGAGAAAGAGTGTTTCAGAAATTCTGAATCAACACTAAGTTTCAACTCTCTTAGTTGAATGCACAGAACAGAAAGAAGTTTGGCAAAATGATTCTGTGTAGTTTTTATTTGAAGATATACCTTTTGCCACTATAGGCCCCTAAGTTTCAAAATCTGAAGAGAATTAGGTTCAATCTATTGAATGCAAAATCAGAAAGATTTCACAGAATGTTTGTGTATTTTACCACTATAGGCCCCTAAGTGCTCCGAATGTCCGCTTGCAGTTTCTACAGAAAGAGTGTTTCAGAACTTCTCAATCAACAGTAAGGTTCAACACTGTTAGTTGAATGTTAGTTGAAAGAGTGTTTCAGAACTTCTTAATCAACAGTAGTGTTCAACTCTGTTATTTGAAGGCAGAGAACAGAAAGAAGTTTGGCAGAATGATTCTGTGTAGTTTTTATTTCAAGAAATTCCTTTTTCCATTATAGGCCCGTTAGTGCTCCGAATGTCCACTTGCAGTTTCTACAGAAGGAGTGTTTCAAAACTCCTCAATCAAAAGTAAGTTTCCACTCTGCTAGTTGAATGCCCAGATAAGAAAGATGTTTCGCAAAATTCTTCTGTGAAGTTTTTATTAGAAGATATTACTTTTTCCTCTATAGGCCCCATTGAGCTCCGAATGTCCGCTTCCAGTTTCTACAGAAAAAGAGTTTCAGAACTTCTCAATCAAAAGTAAGGTTCAACTCTGGTAGTTGAATGCATAGAACAGAAAGAAGTTTGGCAGAATGCTTCTGTGTAGTTTTTATTTGAAGATATATCTTTTTCCACTATAGGCCCCTAATTGCTCCAAATGTCAGCTTGCAGTTTCTACAGAAAGAGTGTTTCAGAACATCACAATCAACAGTAAGGTTCAACTCTGTTAGTTGAACACAAAGAACAGAAAGAAGTTTGGCAGAATGATTCTGCGTAGTTTTTTTTGAAGATATTCCTTTTTCCACTATAGGCCCCTTAGCAGTCCGATTGTCCTCGTCCAGTTTCTACAGAAAGAGTGTTTCACCACTCCTCAATCAAAAGTAAGGTTCAACTCTGCTAGTTGAACCCACAGATAAGAAAGCAGTTTCGCAGAATGCTTCTGTTTAGTTCTTATTTAAAGATACTCCTTTTTCACTATAGGCCGCTTAGCGATCCGAATATCCGCTTACAGTTTCTACAGAAAGAGAGTTTCACAACTTCTCAATCAAAAGTAAAGTTCAACTCTGCTAGTTCAATGCAAAGATCAGAAAGTAGTTTGGCAGAATGATTCTGTGTAGTTTTTATTTGAAGGTGTTACTTTTTCCACTATAGGCACCTTAGTGCTCCGAATGTCCACTTGCAGTTTCTACAGAAAGAGTTTTTCAAAACTCCTCAATCAAAAGTAAGGTTGAACTCTGCTAGTTGAATGCACAGATCAGAAAGAAGTTTCACAGAATGTTTCTGTGTAGTTTTAATTTGAAGGTATTCCTTTTTCCACAATAGGCCCATTAGGGCTCCGAATTTCCGCTTGCAGTTTCTACAGAAAGGGAGTTTCAAAACTTCTCAATCAAAAGTCAGGTTCAACTGTGTAAGTTGAATGCACACATCAGAAAAAAGTTTCGCAGAATGCTTCTGTGTAGTTTTTATTTGAAGATGCTTCTTTTTCCACTATAGGCACCTTAGCACTCCAAATGTCTGCTTGCAGTTTCTATAGAAAGAGAGTTTCAAAACTTCTCTATCAAAAGTAACGTTCATCTCTGTTAGTTGAATGCACAGAACAGAAAGAAGTTTGGCAGAATGCTTCTGTGCAGTTTTAATTTGAAGATATTCCTTTTTCCACTATAGGCCACATAGTGCTCCGAATATCCACTTGCAGGTTCTACAGAAAGAGTGTTTCAAAACTCCTCAATCAAAAGTAAGGTTCAACACTGCTAGTTGAATGCACAGATGAGAAAGAAGATTGGCAGAATGATTCTGTGTAGTTTTTATTTAAAGATATTCCTTTTTCCACTATAGGCCCCTTAGTGCTCCGAATGTCCGCTTGCAGTTTCTACAGAAAGAGTGTTTCAGAACTTCTCAATCAACTGTAAGGCTCAACTCTGTTAGTTGAATGCACAGAACAGAAAAAAGTTTGGCAGAATGATTCTGTGTAGTTTTTTTTCAAGATATTCCTTTTTCCACTATAGGCCCATTAGCACTCCGAATGTCCGCTTGCAGTTTCTACAGAAAGAGAGTTTCTCAAATTCTCAAGCAAAAATAACGTTCAATTCTGCTAGTTGAATGCACAGATGAGAAAGAAGTTTCGCAGAATGCTTCTGTGTAGTTTCTATTTGAAGATGTTACTTTTTACACTATAAGCACCTTAGCGCTCCGAATGTCCGCTTGCAGCTTCGAAAGAAAGAGTGTTTCAGAACTTCTCAATCAACAGTAGGGTTCAACTCAGTTGAATGCACAGAACAGAAAGAAGTTTGGCAGAATGATTCTGTGTAGTTGTTATTTGAAGATATTCCTTTTTCCACTTTAGGTCCCTTAGCGCTCTGAATATGCCCTTGCAGTTTCTACAGAAAGAGAGTTTCACAACTTCTCAATCAAAAGTAAGGTTCAACTCTGCTAGTTGAATGCACAGATCAGAAAGAAGTTTCGCAGAATGCCTCTGTGTAGTTTTTATTTGAAGATATTACTTTCTCCCCTGTAGGCCCATTAGCGCTCTTATGTCAGCTTTCAGTTTCTACAGAAAGAGAGCTTCACAACTTCAAAATCAAACCAAGGTTCAAATCTGCTAGTTGAATGCACAGATCAGGAAGATGTTTCGCAGAATTCTTCTGTGTAGTTTTTATTATAAGAAGTTCCTTTTTCCACTATAGGCAGCTTAGCGCTCAGGATGTCCACTTACAGTTTGTACAGAAAGAGAGTTTCAGAACTTCTCATGAAAAGTAAGGTTAAACTCTGTTAGTTGAATGCACAGAACAGAAATAAGTTTGGCAGAATGATTCAGTGTAGTTGTTATTTGAAGATATTCCTTTTTGCACTATAGGCACCTTAGCGCTCTGAATGTCCAATTGCAGTTTCTACAGAAAGAGAGTTTCACAACTTCTCAATCAAAAGTAAGGTTCAACTCAGCTAGGTGAATGCACAGATCAGAAAGAAATTTCGCAGAATGCTTCTGTGTACTTATTATTTGAAGATGTTCCTTTTTCCACTATAGGTCCCTTAGCGCTCCAAATATCCGGTTGCCGTTTCTACAGAAAGAGAGTTTCAGAACTTCTCAATCAAAAGTATGGTTCAACTCTGTTAGTTCAATGCACAGAACAGAAAGTAGTTTGGCAGAATGATTCTGTGTAGTTTTTATTTGAAGATATTCCTTTTTCCACTATATGCCCTTTAACGCCCGGATTGTCCGCTTGCAGTTTCTAGAGAAAGAGAGTTTCAGAACTTCTCAATGAAAAGTAAGGTTCAACTCTGTTAGTTGAATGCACAGAACAGAAAGAAGTTTGGCAGAATGCTTCTGTGTAGTTTTTATTTGAAGATATTCCTTTTTCCACTGTAGGCCCCTTAGCGCTCCGAATGTCCGCTTGCACTTTGTACAGGAAGAGAGCTTCAGAACGTCTCAGTCAACAGTAACTTTCAACTCTGTTAGTTGAATGCACAGAACAGAAAGACGTTTGGGAGAATGCTTCTGTGTAGTTTTTATTTGAAGATATTACTTTTTCCACTATATGCCCCCTAGTGATCAGAATTTCCGCTTGCAGTTTCTACAGAAAGAGAGTTTCACAACTTCTTGATCAAAAGTAACGTTCAATTCTGCTAGTTGAATGCATAGATGAGAAAGAAGTTTAGCAGAATGCTTCTGTGTAGTTTTTATTTGAAATATTCCCTTTTCCACTATAGGCCCCATAGTTCTCCGAATGTCCACTTGCAGTTTCTACAGAAAGAGAGTTCCAGAACTTCTCAATCAACAGTAAGGTTCAACCCTGTTAGTTGAATGCACAGAACAGAAAGAAGTTTGGCAGAATGATTCTGTGCAGTTTTTATTTGAAGATATTCCTCTTTCCACTATATGCCCCTTAATGCTCGGAATTTCCATTTGCAGTTTCTACAGAAAGAGTGTTTCAGAACTTCTCAATCAACAGTAAGGTTAAACTCTGTTAGTTGAATGCACAGTACAGAAAGAAGTTTGGCAGAATGATTCTGAGTAGTTTTTATTTCAAGATATTCCTTTTTCCACCAAAGGCCCTATAGCGGTCGGAATGTCCCCTTGCAGTTTCTACAGAAAGAGTGTTTGAAAACTCCAAAATTAAAAGTAAGGTTCAACTCTGCTAGTTGAATGCACAGATCAGAGAGAAGTTTCGAAGAATGCTTCTGTGAGGTTTTTATTGGAATATATTCCTTTTTCCACTATGGGCAACATAGCGCTCCGAATGTCTGCTTGCAGTTTGTACAGAAAGAGAGTTTCAGAACTTCTCAATGAAAAGTAAGGTTCATCTCTGTTAGTTGAATTCACAGAACAGAAAGAAGTTTGGCAGAATGATTCTGTGTAGTTTTTAATTCAAGATATTCCTTTTTCCAGTATAGGCCCCTTAGCGCTCATAATGTCCCCTTGCACTTAATACAGAATGACTGTTTCAAAACTCCTCAATCAAAGTAAGGTTCAACTCTGTTAGTTGATTTCACAGAACAGAACGAAGTTTGACAGAGTGATTCTGTGTAGTTTTTAATTAAAGATATTCCTTTTTCCAGTATAGGCCACTTAGCGTTCATAATGTCCACTTACACTTAATATAGAATCACTGTTTCAAAGCTCCTCAATCAAAGTAAGGTTCAACTCTGCTAGTTGAATGCACAGATCAAAAAGAAGTTTCACAGAATGCTTCTGGGTAATTTTAATTTGAAGATATTCCTTTTTCCACTATTGTCCCCTTAGTGCTCCGAATGTCCAATTGCAGTCGCTACAGAAAGAGTGTTTCAGAACTTCTCAATCAACAATAAGGTTCACCTCTGTTAGTTGAATGCACAGAACAAAAAGAATTTGGTCAGAATGATTCTGTGTAGTTTTTATTGAAGATATTCCTTTTTCCACTATAGGCCTCATAACATTCCATGAATTTGCTTCCAGTTTCTACAGAAGGAGTGTTTCACAACTCCTGAATCAAAAGTAAGGTTCAACTCTGTTAGTTGAATGCACAGATCAGAAAGAAATTGGGCAGAATGATTCTGTGTAGTTTTTATATGAAGATATACATTTTTCCACTATAGGCCTCTTAGTTCTCCGAATATCCGCTTGCAGTTTCTACAGAAAGAGTGTTTCAGAACTTCTCAATCAATAGTAAGATTCAACTCTCTTAGTTGAAAGCACAGAACAGAAAGAAGTTTGGAAGAATGATTCTGTGTAGTTTTCATTTGAATATATCCCTTTTTCCACTATAAGCCCCTTAGGGCTCCAAATATCCGCTTGCAGTTTCTACAGAAAGAGTGTTTCAGAACTTCTCAATCAACAGTAAGGTTCAACTGTGCTAGTTGAATGCACAGACCAGAAAAAGGTTTCACAGAATCCTTCTGTTTAGTTTTAATTTGAAGATATATATTTTTCCACTATAGGCCCCTTAGCGCTCTGAATGTCCGCTTGCAGTTTCTACAGAAAGAGTGTTTCAGAACTTCTCAATCAACAGTAGGTTTCAACTCTGTTAGTTGAATGCACAGAATCGAAAGAAGATTGGCAGAATGATTCTGTGTAGTTGTTATTGGAAGAAAATTCTTTGTCCACTATAAGCCCCTTAGTGCTCCGAATGTCCAATTTTAGTTTCTACAGAAAGAGTGTTTCAGAACTTAACAATCAACAGTAAGGTTCAACTCTGCTAGTTGAATGCACAGAACAGAAAGAAGTTTGGCAGGATGATTCTGTGTAGTTTTTATTTGAAGATATTCCTTTTTCCACTATAGGCCCCAGAGGCCTCAGAATGTCCACTTGCAGTTTCTACAGAAAGAGTGTTTCAAAACTCCTCAATCAAAAGTAAGTTCCACACTGGTAGATGAATGCACAGATCAGACAGAAGTTTGGCAGAATGATTCTGTGTAGTATTTTTTCAAGATATACCTTTTTCCACTATAGGCCCGTTAGTGCTTCAAATGTCCGCTTGCAGTTTCTACAGAAAGAGTGTTTCAGAACTTCTCAATCAACCGTAAGGTTCAACTCTTTTAGTTGAATGCACAGAACAGAAAGAAGTTTGGGAGAATGATTCTGTGTAGTTTTTATTTAAAAATATACCTTTTTCCACTGTAGGCCCCTTAGCGCTCCGAATGTCCCCTGGCAGTTTCTACAGAAATAGTGTTTCAAAACTCCTCAATCAAAAGTATGGTACAACTCTGCTAGTTGAAGTCACAGATCAGAAAGAAGTTTCGCAGGATGATTCTGTGTAGTTCTTATATGAACATATTCCTTTTTCCACAATAGGCCTCTTAGCACTGAGAAAATCCGCTTGCAGTTTCTACAGAAAGAGACTCTCAGAGCTTCTCGATCAAAAGTAACGTTCAACTCTGTCAGTTGAATGCACAGAACAGAAAGAAGTTTGGCAGAATTATTCTGTGTAGTTTTTATTTCAAGATACTCCTTTTTCCACTATAGACCACTTAACGCTCCGAATATCCCCGTGCAGTTTCCACAGAAACAGTGTTTCAAAACTCAATCAAACGTAAGGTTCAAGTCTGCTAGTTGAATGCACAGATCAGAAAGAAGTTTCGCAGAATGCTTCTGTGTAGTTTTTATTTGAAGATATTCCATTTTCCACTATAGGCCCCTTAGCCCTCCGAAGGTCCGCTTGCAGTTTCTACAGAAAGAGAGTTTCAGAACTTCTCAATCAAAAGTAAGGTTCAACTCTGTTACTTGAATGCACAGATCAGAAAGTAGTTTCGCAGAATGCTTCGGTGTAGCTTTTATTAGAAGATATTCCTTTTTCCACTATAGGCCCCTTAGCACTCCGAATGTCCGCTTGCAGTTTCTACAGAAAGAGAGTTTCAGAACT
>NW_026655406.1:0-7090 GCF_009828535.3 Hylobates moloch
CCTAGAAGAAAACCTAGGCAATACCATTCAGGACATAGGCATGGGCAGGGACTTCATGTCTAAAACACCAAAAGCAATGGCAACAAAAGCCAAAATTGACAAATGGGATCTAATTAAACTAAAGAGCTTCTGCACAGCAAAAGAAACTACCAACAGAGTGAACAGGCAACCTACAGAATGGGAGAACATTTTTGCAACCTACTCATCTGACAAAGGGCTAATATCCAGAATCTACAATGAACTCAAACAAATTTACAAGAAAAAAACAAACAAACCTATCAAAAAGTGGGCGAAGGATATGAACAGACACTTCTCAAAAGAAGACATTTATGCAGCCAACAGACACATGAAAAAATGCTCATTATCACTGGCCATCAGAGAAATGCAAATCAAAACTACAATGAGATACCATCTCACACCAGTTAGAATGGCCATCATTAAAAAGTCAGGAAACAACAGGTGCTGGAGAGGATGTGGAGAAATAGGAACACTTTTACACTGTTGGTGGGACTGTAAACTAGTTCAACCATTGTAGAAGTCGGTGTGGCGATTCCTCAGGGATCTAGAACTAGAAATACCGTTTGACCCAGCCATCCCATTACTGGGTAAATACCCAAAGGACTATAAATCATGCTGCTATAAAGACACATGCACACATATGTTTATTGCAGCACTATTCACAATAGCAAAGACTTGGAACCAACCCAAATGTCCAATAATGATAGACTGGATTAAGAAAATGTGGCACATATACACCATGGAATACTATGCAGCCATAAAAAATGATGAGTTCATGTCCTTTGTAGGGACATGGATGAAGCTGGAAACCATCATTCTCAGCAAACTATTGCAAGCACAGGAAACCAAACACTGCATGTTCTCACTCATAGGTGGGAATTGAACAATGAGAACACATGGACACAGGAAGGGGAACATCACACACCGGGAACTGTTGTGGGATGGGGAGAGGCAGGAGGGATAGCATTAGGTGATATACCTAATGCTAAATGATGAGTTAATGGATGCAGCACACCAACATGGCACATGTATACATATGTAACAAACCTGCACATTGTGCACATGTACCCTAAAACTTAAAGTATAATAAAAAATTTTTTTGATCCAAATAAAATTTTATTATTATTATTGAGATGGAGTCTCCCTCTGTTGCCCAGGCTGGAATGCAGTGGCATGATCTCAGCTCACTGCAACCTCTGCCTCCCAGGTTCAAGCGATTCTCCTGGCTCAGCCTCCCAAGTAGCTGGGATTACAGGCACCTACCACCATGCTGGGCTAGTTTTTGTATTTTTAGTAGAGGCGGGGTTTTCCCCATGTTGGCCAGGCTGGTCTCGAACTCCTGACCTCAGGTGATCCACCCACCTCGGCCTCCCAAAATGCTGGGATTACAGGCATGAGCCACCACACCCTAAAATAAAATCTTAACAGCATTTACCTATCGTGGGACAAAAATCAATTGACAATGTCTATAATTAATAAACCACAAAATAGAAAATGTCTTCATATTTGTCAGTATCTATCAGAAGATACCAAAAATACAAATAGTTAAATATGGTTTCTTCTGAAAGACAACACTGGGAATGGCAATATTTATTGCTGCAATACAAACCATCCCCAAACAGAGTAGCTGTGATGGTTAATATTAGATGTCAACTTGATTGCATTGAAAGATGCCTGGATGGCTGGTAAAGTATTGTTTCTGAGTGTGTCTGTGAGAGTGTTGCCAGAGGAAATTGACATTTAAGTTGCTGGAAAAGCACTGGTTGTAGATGGTTTCCCTACCCTGAGGTATCCTTCAATGCCTCAGGGAGAGGAAAACCACTGTTAGTGTGAGTGACCGTTAGTGTGAGTGGGCACCATCCAATCAGCAACCAGTGCAGCTAGAATAAAGCAGGTGGAAGAAGGTGGGATAAGTGTGCTTGCTGAATCTTCTGGCTCTTTTTCTTCTTCCCATGCCAGACGCTTGCCTCCGCTCCTCCTGCCCTTGAACATCAGACCCCGGGTTCTTCCATCTTTGGACCCTGGGACTTGCACCAGTGGCTTCCCAGGGGCTCTCAGTCCTTCGGCCACAGAATAAGGCTGCACTGTCAGCTTCCCTGGTTTTGAGGCTTTCGGACTTGGACTGAGGGACTAATGGCTTCTCTCTTTCCTCAGCTTGCAGACAGCCTATCGGGGGACTTTACCTTGTAATTTTGCAAGCCAATTCTCCCTAATAAACTCCCTTTTTTTTACTATTATTATACTTTAAGTTTTGGGATACATGTGCAGAACGTGCAGGTTTGTTACTTAGGTATACACGTGCCATGGTGGTTTGCTGCACCCATCAACTCGTCATCTACATTAGGTATTTCTAATACTATCCCTCCCCTAGACCCCCATTCCCCAAAAAGACCCCAGTGGGTGATATTCTCCTCCCTGTATCCATGTGTTCTCATTGTTCAGCTCTCACTTATGAGTGAGAAAATGCAGTGTTTGGTTTTCTGTACCTGTGTTAGTTTGCTGAGAATGATGGTTTCCAGCTTCATCCATGTCCCTGCAAAGGACATGAACCTTTTGTATGGCTGCATAGTATTCCATGGTGTATATGTGACACATTTTCTTTATCCAGTCTATCATTGATGGGCATTTGGGTTGGTTCCAAGTCTTTGCTATTGTGAATAGTGCTGCAATAAGCATATGTGTGCATTTGTCTTTACAGTAGAATAATTTACATACCCAGTAATGGGATTGCTGGGTCAAATGGTATGTCTGGTTCTAGATCCTTGAGGAATCACCACACTGTCTTCCACAATGGTTGAACTAATTTACACTCCCACTAACAGTGTAAAAGCATTCCTATTTCTCCACATCCTCTCCAGCATCTGTTGTTTCCTGACTTTTTAACGATTGCCATTCTAACTGGCGTGAGATGGTATCTCATTGTGATTTTGACTTGCATTTCTCTAATGACCAATGATGATGAGCTTTTTTCAAATGTTTGTTGGCTGCATAAATGTCTTCTTTTGAGAAGTGTCTGTTCATGCCCACTTTTTGATAGAGTTGTTTGTTTTTTTTCTGGTAAATTTGTTTCAGTTCCTTATTGATTCTGGACAATAGCCCTTTGTCAAATGGATAGATTGCAAAAAATTCCTCCCATTCTGTAGGTTGCCTGTTCATTCTGATGACAGTTTCTTTTGCTGTGCAGAAGCTCTTTAGTTTAATTAGATCCCATTTGTCAATTTTGGCCTTTGTTGCCCTTGCTTTTTGTGTTTTAGTCATGAGGTCTTTGCCCATGCCTATGTCCTGAATGGTATTGCCTAGGTTTTCTTCTAGGGTTTTTATGGTTTTCAGTCTTCTGTTTAAGTCTTTAATCCATCTTGAGTTAATTTTTGTATAAGGTGTAAGGAAGGGGTCCAGTTGCAGTTTTCTGCATACGGCTAGTCTGTTTTCCCAACACCACTTATTAAATAGGGAATCCTTTCCCCAATTGCTTGTTTTAGTCAGGTTTGTCAAAGATCAGATGGTTGTAGATGTGTGGCATTATTTCTGAGGCCTCTGTTCTGTTCTATTGGTCTATATCTCTGTTTTGGTACCAGTACCATGCTGTTTTGGTTACTGTAGCCTTGTAGTATAGTTTGAAGTCAGGTAGTGTAATGCCTCCAGCTTTGTTCTTTTGGTTTAGGATTGACTTGGCAATGCGGGCTCTTTTTTGGTTCCATATGAACTTTAAAGTAGTTTTTTCCAATTCTGTGAAGAAAGTCATTGGTAGCTTGATGGGGATGGCATTGAATCTATAAATTACCTTGGGCAGTATGGCCATTTTCACGATATTGATTCTTCCTACCCATGAGCATGGAACGTTCTTCCATTTGTTTGTATCCTCCTTTATTTCATTGAGCAGTGGTTTGTAGTTCTCCTTGAAGAGGTCCTTCACGTCCCTTGTAAGTTAGATTCCTAGGTACTTTATTCTCTTTGAAGCAGTTGTGAATGGGAGTTCACTCATGATTTGGCTCTCTGTTTGTTATTGGCATATAAGAATGCTTGTGATTTTTGCACATTGATTTTGTATCCTGAGACTTTGCTGAAGTTGCTTATCAGCTTTAGGAGATTTTGGGCTGAGACGATGGCGTTTTCTAGATATACAATCATGTCATCTGCAAACAGGGACAATTTGACTTCCTCTTTTCCTAATTGAATGCCCTTTATTTCCTTCTCCTGCCTGATTGCCCTGGCCAGAACTTCCAACACTATGTTGAATAGGAGTGGTGAGAGAGGGCATCCCTGTCTTGTGCCAGTTTTCAAAGGGAATGCTTCCAGTTTATGTCCATTCAGTATGGTATTGGCTGTGGGTTTGTCATAAATAGCTCTTATTATTTTGAGATACGTCCCATCAATACCTAATTTATTGAGAGTTTTTAGCATGAAGAGTTGTTGAATTTTGTCAAAGGACTTTTCTGCATCTGTTGAGATAATCATTTGGTTTTTGTCTTTGGTTCTGTTTATATGCTGGATTACATTTATTAATTTGCATATGTTGAACCAGCCTTGCATCCCAGGGATGAAGCCCACTTGATCATGGTGGATAAGCTTTTTGATGTGTTGCTGGATTCGGTTTGCCAGTATTTTATTGAGGATTTTTGCATCAATGTCATCAAGGATATTGGTCTAAAATTCTCTTTTTTTGTTGTGTCTCTGCCAGGCTTTAGTATCAGGATGATGCTGGCCTCATAAAATGAGTTAGGAAGGATTCCCTCTTTTTCTATTGATTTGAATAGTTTCAGAAGGAATAGTACCAGCTGCTCCTTGTACCTCTGGTAGAATTCGGCTGTGAATCCATCTGGTCCTGGACTTTTTTTGGTTGGTAAGCTATTAATTGTTGCCTCAATTTCAGAGCCTGTTATTGGTCTATTCAGAGATTCAACTTCTTCCTGGTTTAGTCTTGGGAGAGTGTATGTGTCGAATTTATCCATTTCTTCTAGATTTTCTTGTTTATTTGTGTAGAGGTATTTATAGTATTCTTTGATGATAGTTTGTATTTCTGTGGGATCAGTGGTGATATCCCCTTTGTCATTTTTTATTGCGCCTATTTGATTCTTCTCTCTTTTCTTCTTTTTAGTCTTGCTAGCGGTCTATCAATTTTGTTGATCTTTTCAAAACACCAGCTCCTGGATTCATTGATTTTTTGAAGGGTTTTTTGTGTCCCTATTTCCTTCAGTTCTGCTCTGATCTTAGTTATTTCTTGCCTTCTGCTAGCTTTTGAGTATGTTTTCTCTTGCTTCTCTAGTTCTTTTAATTGTGATGTTAGGGTGTCAATGTTAGATCTTTCCTGCTTTCTCTTATGGGCATTTAGTGCTATAAATTTCCCTCTACACACTGCTTTGAATATGTCCCAGAGATTCTGGTATGTTATGTCTTTGTTCTCGTTGGTTTCAAAGAACATCTTTATTTCTGCCTTCATTTCATTATGTACCCAGTAGTCATTCAAGAGCAGGTTGTTCAGTTTCCATGTAGTTGAGCTGTTTTGAGTGAGTTTCTTAATCCTGAGTTCTAGTTTGATTGCACTGTGGTCTGAGAGACAGTTTGTTATAATTTCTGTTCTTTTACATTTGCTGAGGAGAGCTTTACTTCCAACTATGTGGTCAATTTTGGAATAGGTGTGGTATGGTGCTGAAAAGAATGTATATTCTGTTGATTTGGGGTGGAGAGTTCTGTAGATGTCTATTAGGTGTGCTTGGTGCAGAGCTGAGTTCAATTCCTGGATATCCTTGTTAACTTTCTGTCTCGTTGATCTGTCTGATGTTGACAGTGGGGTGTTAAAGTCTCCCATTATTATTGTGTGGGAGTCTAAGTCTCTTTGTAGGTCACTAAGGTCTTGCTTTATGAATGTGAGTGCTCCTGTATTTGGCACATATATATTTAGGAGAGTTAGCTCTTCTTGTTGTGTTGATCCCTTTACCATTATGTAATGGCCTTCTTTGTCTCTTCTGATCTTTGTTGGTTTAAAGTCTATTTTATCAGAGACTAGGATTGCAACCCCTGCCTTTTTTTGTTTTCCATTTGTTTGGTAGATCTTCCTCCATCCCTTTATTTTGAGCCTGTGTGTGTCTCTGCATGTGAGATGGGTTTCCTGAATACAGCACACTGATGGGTCTTGACTCTTTATCCGATTTGCCAGTCTGTGCCTTTTAATTGGGGCATTTAGCCCATTTACATTTAAGGTTATATTGTTATGTGTGAATTTGATCCTGTCATTATGATGTTAGCTGGTTATTTTGCTCATTAGTTGATGCAGTTTCTTCTTAGCATTGATGGTCTTTACAATTTGGCATGTTTTTGCAGTGGCTGTTACCGGTTGTTCCTTTCCATGTTTAGTGTTTCCTTCAGGAGCTCTTTTAGGGCAGGCCTGGTGGTGACAAAATCTCTCAGCATTTGCTTGTCTGTAAAGGATTTTATTTCTTCTTCACTTATGAAGCTTAGTTTGGCTAGATATGAAATTCTGGGTTGAAAATTCTTTTCTTTAAGAATGTTGAATATTGGCCCCCACTCTCTTCTGGCTTGTAGAGTTTCTGCCGAGAGATCAGCTGTTAGTCTGATGGGCTTCCCTTTGTGGGTAACCCGACCTTTCTCTCTGGCTGCCCTTAACATTTTTTCCTTCGTTTCAACTTTGGTGAATCTGACAGTTATGTGTCTTGGAGTTGCTCTTCTCGAGGAGTATCTCCGTGGCATTCTCTGTATTTCCTGAATTTGAATGTTGGCCTGCCTTGCTAGATTGGAGAAGTTCTCCTGGATAATATCCTGCAGAGTGTTTTCCAATTTGGTTCCATTCTCCCCGTCACTTTCAGGTACACCAATTAGATGTGGATTTGGTCTTTTCACATAGTCTCATATTTCTTGGAGGCTTTGTTTGTTTCTTTTTATTCTTTTTTCTCTAAAGTTCTCCTCATGCTTCATTTCATTCATTTCATCTTCCATCACTGATACCCTTTCTTCCAGTTGATCGCATCGGTTATTGAGGCTTGTGCATTCGTCACGTAGTTCTCCTGCCATGGTTTTCAGCTCCATCAGGTCCTTTAAGGACTTCTCTGCATTGGTT
>NW_026655407.1:0-7089 GCF_009828535.3 Hylobates moloch
GCTGTGAATGTACTTAATGCCACTGAAAGGTACATTTAAAATGGCCATTTAATGGTAAACTTTGTTATATATTAATGAATTTTACCACAATTAAAAAAAATTTTTTTTTTTTTGAGATGGAGTCTCGCTCCTGTTGCCCAAGCTAGAGTACAATGGCACAATCTCGGCTCACTGCAACCTCCGCCTCCTGGGTTCAAGTGATTCTCCCACCTCAGCCTCCCAAGTAGCTGGGACTACAGGCACCCGCCACCATGCCTGGCTAATTTTTTGTATTTTATAGAGACGGGGTTTCACCATGTTGGCCAGGCTGGTCTCAAACTCCTGACCTCAGGTGATCCGCCCACCTCAGCCTCCCAAAGTGCTGGGATTACAGGTGTGAGCCCCCATGCCTGGCCACACAATTTTTTAAAGTAAAAACCAAAATGATGTTAGGAATCTGTAGCAGTCAAACCGAGGTAGTGACCCCAGCCCCATGGGAAACAGGGGGGGTTCGCTGAGTATGACCCAACCCCCAAAAGGCAAGGGCCCAGGAGGTTGAAAAGAACAGTGCTTGCCAAGGCTCTAGTGTCTCACATGAAGTGTGGCTCATCACCGACATGGAGCACACGCGCCCTGTTGACCAGGACCCCTCTGAGTGGGCAGGTGGCATCAGGCAGCCTGCACACACACCCCATTAACCAGGACCCCTCTGAGCGGGCACAGCCAGGGCCTGGTGTTCCGGCCGCCAGTGCTGCCTCCACTGCCTGGACCATGCTTCCCAGATTCTCATGGCATGCCTTCCACGAGCACATCTGAGATGAACCAGTTCCTAGGACCTCCCCACAGCCCCTTCCTGAGAAAAAAACAGGCAGAGAGAGGTCAGTGGATGCCCGAGGTCACCTGGGGTCGCACCAGGCAGCCGCTCAGAGCCCACACGCCCTCCCCCAGCAGCGGTTCTCTAGGAGGATGACCCCACAAACTTGACTGCCTCACCTTCTGTGTGAGTCGTGTCACCAGCAGGTTTAGGAGCTGCACTCTGTCCCCAAGCTTCCTGAGTGCCAGTCCAGAGGATACTGGGCCAGCTTTGACAGATCCTCCTGCTTGACCAGCTTGGACAGACCCTCCGGCTTGACCAGCTTGGGCAGACCCTCCTGCAGAGAAGAGTGGCTTCTGTCAGCTCAGATCTGAGAATGAATGAAGACCTTTCTGGGGAGACACACATCTCTATCAGCTCTCCCTTTCCCGTGAGGCCATGGCACCAGTGGCTGACCCCAACGCAAAGCTGTTCTTCACTGGAGTCAGCAGATCTGGTCTACGTGAAGATTAGAGATGTTGTACAGAAAGCATAATCCTCATGTAAAGAAAGCAAGAATCCTTGCAGGAAAAAGTCTGACCTTACCATGTAATGTCTGATAGAGACCAATTGCTCCAGTCTGTCCAAGTAAAGAGCCACTTTCTTGGAAATTAAGAAAAAAGATGCCACATAACACAGGGTCAAAGAAAAAAATCACAATGGACATTAACAACTATTTTGAATGGAAAGATAACAACAATACTACCTTAGAAACTTCAGGAATGAATCTAAAGCTGTCCTTCCAAGAATAATTACAGCTTTAGATAAATATTTTAGAAAAGAAGAAAGGCCAAAAACCAATGAGCTAAACATTCATCTTAAGAAATCAGAGGGCCAGGTGCAGTGGCCCATGCCTGTCATCTCATCATGCTGGGAGGCTGAGGCAGGAGGATCCCTCGATCCCAGGAATTCAAGGTTACAGTGAGCTATGATTGAGCCACTGCACTCCAGCCTGGACAACAGAGCGACACCCTATCACATACACATGCAGAAAAATAAATTTAAAAAGAATGACCAAATTAAAGCCAAACAGGGCCAGGCATGGTGGCTCACGCCTGTAATCTCAGCACTTTGTGAGGCTGAGGTGGGCAGATTGCCTGAGGTCAGGAGTGGGAGACCAACCTGGCCAATGTGGCAAAACCCTGTCTCTGCTAAAAAAAAAAAAAATACAAAAATTAGCCAGGCGCGGTGGTGCGCCCCTGTGATCCCAACTACTCAGGAGGCTGAGGCACGAGAATTGATTGAACTTGGGAGGCGGAGGTGGCAGTGAGCCAAGACTGTGCCACTACACTCCAGCCTGGGCGACGAGTCAGACTGTGTCTCAAAAAAAAAACAAAAACACCAAATAAAGTAGGAGGAAGAAAAGATAACGTTAGTATTAGATATTGAGGAAACAGAAAATAAATGTATAATAGAGAATCAACAAAATAAACAGTTGATTCTTTGAGAAGGCTAAAATTAACACCCAATAATACTAAGCAAGGAAAAAATAGAAGCAAATGACTAATATAATTAATGGCAAAAAGGAGTCATCACTTCAGATCCCACAGACATTTAAAAACTCATAGGATACTATAAGCAACTTTATGTCAAAAATTTGAAAATTTAGATGAAATGGACAATTTCTTAGTAAAATATAACATCAAAAATGTACAAAAAAGAAAATCCAAATGTCCTATAACTATGAAAAAAACTGAATTCACAATTTTAAACCTTTCCACAAGGAAAACTCCAGGCCCAGCTGGTTTCAAAGTTGAATTCTACCAATTATTTAAGAAAAATTAATATAAGTCTGATACAAACTTTTTTAGAAAACGGAAAAATAGAGAATACTTTCCAACATATTTATGAAGCCAGAGTAACTCTGATTCCAAAACCTCACATGAACATTATGAGAATTGAAAATTATGGGCCAGTCTTACTCATGAACATAAATGTGATAATTCTCAATAAAAAACACTGGCAAACCAAGCTGGGCGTGGTGGCTCACACCTGTAATCCCAGCTACACAGGAGGCCAAGGCAAGAAGATGGCTTGAGCCCAAGAGTTCAAGAACAGCCTGGCCAAAGAGCAAGACTGTGTCTCATTTAAAGAAATATCAGCAAACCAAATCTGTCAAATTATAAAAAGAAGAATCTATCACTACATGTTGAATTCACCCTGGAAGTGCAAGGGTGGTTTAACCCAATGGAGACCCTGCAGTCCACCCGCATTTCCCCCGCTAATCTCAGCTAACGGCCCAGCCAGAACACAAAAAGCCCCGCTAGGGGAAATTCTGAATGGTGAGAAACGAAGGCTGAGCGTCTAGGGGCTTCAGATCCCGGGGTGGCTGGCAGGGAGTCCCTCGTCTCCTTCCTGCACACACTGGCCTGGTGCTAGGCAGCCACAACCCAGAGCTCAGACCAAAAAAAAAAAAAAAAAAAAGGCTGAAGAGAAGCTGCTCCTGGGACCCATGGAGCAAGAAGATGGGGGACGTGCAGCGGAGCCCTTGGGACCACACCTGCCCTCCTGCCAGCCCACGGTCCTGCAGCCTGCTGTAGACAAAGGCCAGCTCGGCTTCTGGGAGAGCATGTGGGGAGGGTCACAGGAGGAAGGAGGTCTGCATGAAGACCTCCGAGGAGCGGCCATGTAAAACCAGCCAGGATCAACAGAACCAGCACAGCAACCGGGCCTGGCGGGGGACACTGCCCAGGATTTAATTGGCCACTTGGCAGCTCATGTGTGGGCAGAGTAAAATAGCATCATCAAGGCTCTGGAAAGTAATGGACATTCAAACCTCAGCCCACCAGAGTGGGCCAGGATGCGCAGTGTGATCCCAGAAAGGCTGACTACCTGACAAAATAAAAGACAGAATTAACATAGATTTAATAAGAACCAGAATTCATAATGTGACACTTCAAAATGTCCATGATACAGTAAAAAATTACAGGAGGCTGCCTGTAATTCCAGTACTTTGGGAGGCCAAGGCAGGAGGATCACTTGAGCCAAGGAGTTTGAGAACAGCCTTGGCAATATAGTGAGACTCCATCTCTGATTTTAAAAAAAATTACTCGTCATATTAACAACCAAGAAAATCTCAATGTGAATGAAATAGACAACACCAAGATGACACAGACATTGGAATTATTGGATGAAGATTTTAAAGCAGCCGTCACAACAATACTCCAGCAAGTTACTGGGGAGGGTAGAGGTGAGAGAATTGCTTGAAGCCAAGAGTTTAAGATCAGCCTGGGCAACATAGTGAAACCCCATCTCTACAAAAAAAAAAAAAATTAGCTAGGCATGGAGGTGGTATGTATCTATGACCCCAGCTCTGCAGGAGTCTGAGGCAGGAGGGTCACTTGAGCCCAGGAGGTCCAGGCTGCAGTGAGCCATGATAATGCCATTGCACTCCAGCCTGGGTGACAGAGCAAGACTCTGTCTCTAAAAAGGCAAACAAATACACAAACAAAAAACTCCGGGAAGCAATTTAATACACTCTAAAAACCTATGGCAAAATGAAAGTTCCAGTAAAGTAAGATATAAAGAAAACTAAGGCCAAGTGTGATGGCTCATGCCTGTAATCCAAACACTCTGGGAGGCTGAGGCAGGAGGATCAGTTGAGGCCAGGAGTTCAAGACCAGCCTGAGCAACACAGTGATACTCCATCTCTACAAATATAAAAATAAATTAGCTGGGTGTGGTGGTACACACCTGTAGCCTGTAGTCCCAGTTACTGGGCAAGCTAAGGTGGGAGAGTCCCTTGAGCCCAGGGGATCAAGGCTGCAGTGAGCTATGACCATACCACCACACTCCAGCCTGGACAACAGAGCAAGGCCCTGTCTCAAAAACAACAACCAAAACAACAACAACCACCAAAAAAAAAAAGGAAAAAGAAAACCAAAATGGAAATTTTAGAAACAGAAACAAAAATCCCACTGAATGGGCTCCACAGAAAAATGGAAATGACAAAAGAAAGAACTGATAAACTTGAAGAACAGAGGAAAAGAAACTATCCAATTTGAACAAGAGAGAAAACAAATTGAAAAAAACAAAACAGAGCCTCAGGGACCAGCAGGACAATAACAGAAGACCAAACGTTTGTGTCCTCAGAGTCCCAAAGTAAAGAGTGTGGAGCCGAAACAATTACTTGAAAAATAATGAATGAAAACTTCTGAAATTTGGTGAAAGACATAAACTTTCAGATCAATATCAAAAAGAAGAAACCAAAGAAATCTATGCCCAGATACAACATAATGAAATTTCTGAAAACTAAAGACAAAAACTCTCTTTTTTTTTTAGATGGATTTTTGCTCTTGTTGCCCAGGCTGGAGTACAGTGGCACGATTTCGGCTCACTGCAACCTCTACCTCCCGGGTTCAAGCGACTCTCCTGCCTCAGCCTCCCAAACAGCTGGGATCACAGGTGCCTGCCACCATGCCCAGCTAATTTTTGTATTTTTAGTAGAAACGGGGTTTCTCCACTTTGGCCAGGCTGGTCTTGAACTCCTGGCCTCAAGTGATCCACTCACCTCAGCTTCCCAAAGTGCTGGGATTGCAGGCACCCGCCACCACACCCGACTAATTTTTGCATTTTTAGTAGAGACGGGGTTTCACCATGTTGGTAAGGCTAGTCTCGACCTCCTGACCTCAAGTGATCCACCCACCTCGGCCTCCCAAAGTGCTGGGATTACAGGCGTGTGCCACCGTGCCCAGCTAATTTTTGTATTTTTAGTAGATAACGGGGTTTCGCCATGTTGGCCAGGCTGGCCTTCAACTACTGACCTCAGGTGATCCACCTGCCTTGGCCTCCCAAAGTGCTGGGATGACAGGCATGAGCCATGGCGCCCGGCCTGTCAACGTAATTTTAAAAGTTAAGTGTGAAAGAATGTCTATCATATTCATCCTTGCCATTAGTTTTCCTTCACTCCTGACGTTCCTAGTTTCCTTCCTTCCGTTGTGTCTAAAGTACCTCCTTTATCAGTTCTTTTAGATCCAGTCTGCTGGTGACAAACTTTTCCTTCATCTGAGAATGTCTTTATTCACTCTCATTCCTGAAGAATATTTTTACTGAATGTATAATTATGGGTTGACAGTTTTGTGCTTTCAGTACTTGAAAAATATTATGCCACTTCCTTCTGAGGAGACATCTGATGACAGCTGCTGCTGAGAACCCACCACCGCTCCAGTCACTGTCCCCTGTAGGCTATGCATCACTCTCTCTGTGTGCTTTCAACAGTTTTTGTCTTTAGGCCGGGCACAGTGGCTCACGCCTGTAATTACAGCACTTTGGGAGGCCAAGGCAAGTGGATCACTTGAGGCCAGGAGTTCGAGACCAGCCTGGCCAACATGGTGAAACCCTGTCTCTACTAACAATACAAACGCCACCAGCTGGGCATGGTGGCACATGCCTGTAACCCTAGCTACTTCGGAGGCTGAGGCATGAGAATCACTTGAACCCAGGAGGCAGAGGTTGCAGTGAGCCGAGATTGTGCCACTGCACTCCAGCCTGGGCAACAGAGACTCTGTCTCAAAAAAATGAAATTCATTTCAAATATAAAAGAGAGAGGTAGGTAAAAAGAAAAAGGGATGAAAAAGTTATACCACGCAAATGCTAATCAAAAAGCTCAAGTGGATTAATTAATATCAGACAAGGTAGACCTCAGAACAAAGAACGTTGCCAGGACAAAGAGGAAGATTACATAACAATATAAGGGTCAATTATCCTAAAAAAAAAAAACAACACTAAATGTATACACATCTAACAACAAAGATACAAAACATATGAAACAAAAACAAAGAATCATGATTTAAAAAATAAAGATCTATATTAAAACGAATAGAAAGAAACTTCCTTAACCTCCCTCCACTACCCCCACCACAAAAAACCTTCAGCAAAAACTAAACCTAAAAAAGTGAAATGCTGAAAGTTCTTCCTCTGGGATTAGGGAGAAAGACAGCTATTATCAACATCATACTGGAGAGTTTAGCTAGGGGTGATAATGCAAGAAGAAGTAAACAATATCAGCATTGGAAAAGAAAAATAAAACCTCCCTTATTTTATTTTATTTATTTTTATTTATTTTATTTTTTTTTGAGACGGAGTCTCGCTCTGTCGCCCAGGCTGGAGTGCAGTGGCACAATCTCGGCTCACTGCAAGCTCCGCCTCTTGGGTTCACGCCATTCTCCTGCCTCAGCCTCTCCGAGTAGCTGGCACTACAGGCACCCGCCACCACACCCGGCTAATTTTTTGTATTTTTAGTAGAGACGGGGTTTCAC
>NW_026655408.1:0-7089 GCF_009828535.3 Hylobates moloch
ATGGCCAAGTTTAAAGAAAAGAGGCATAGTCAGCTGGGTGCAGTGGCTCATGCCTGTAATCCCAACACTTTGGGAAGCTGAGGTGGGAGGATCACCTGAGGCCAGGAGTCCGAGACCAGCCTAGGCAACATAGGAAGACTCTGTCTTTACAAAAAATAACAATATTAGCTGAGTGTGATGGTGCACACCTATAGTCCCCTCTACTGGAGAAGCTGAAGTGGGAGGATGACTTGAGCCCAGGAGTTCAAGGCTGCAGTGAGCTATGATTGCACCATTGCACTCCACCCTGGACGACAGAGCAAGACCCTCATCTCTTAAAAAAAAGAAAAAGAAGGCACAGCAAAGTTGTATATTTAGTACAAATCCATTTTTGTAAGACAAGTGTTTGTCTGTGTGTCTGTACGTTGAACACGCAAAAACAGGAGAAGCTTTAATGTAGAAGTTGTGTAAAGAGGTTACACAGTCACTTGGGAAGACATAATTGAGCAATCTATGTGCTCACCTTTCTTGCAGCTTGGGGGGGCCAGCACTTGTAGGGGCGGGGATGGGGCGACAGGGCAAAACCCCATCTCTGTTAAAAAATACAAAAATGAAATTAGCTTGTGGCACGTGCCTGTGGTCCCAGCTACTTGGGAGGCTGAAGTAGGAGGATTGCTTGAGCCCGGAGAAGACGAGGCTGCAGTGAGCCGCGATCACATCACTGCACTCCAGCCTAGGCAACCAAGTGAGACCCTGCCTCAAAGATAAAATAAAATGCCTTTATAACATGGTTAAGGGTCTTCTTGGCAAAGGAAACCTGTATCTGGGTACTGTTATGACAGTCCTACCCTCAGGGTCTGTGCTGGGAAACTTGTCCAGGTCCTGAGGGAGGCCTAGAATTGCAAGTCTGAGCCCCTGAATATCTGTGGTGTTTGCAGTATAGTTGAATGTATAGGCCATAGACTGGTCTCGAACTCCCGGGCTCAAGTGATTTACCTGCCTGGTCTTCACAAAGTCCTGGGATTACAGATGTGAGCCATGATGTGCAGACACAAAGACATTTTTAAGCAAAAAATTAACTTCAACTCTCACTTTTACTGAAGCAACACAACATTTAAAAACATAGGCATGGGGTGCAGTGGCTCACACCTATAATCCCAGCACTCTGGGAGGCTGAGGCAGATGGATTGCTTGAGCTCAGGAGTTTGAGACCAGCCTGGGCAATGTGGTGAAACTCCATCTCTACTAAAAATACAAAAATTAGCTGGGCGTGGTGGCACATGCCTGTAATCCCAGCTACTTGGGAGGCTGAGGCACGAGAATCACTTGAGCCTGGGAGGTGGAGGTTGCAGTGACCCGAGATCGCAACATTGCACTCTAGCCTGGGCAATGGGAGTGAAACCCTGTTTTTAAAAAAAAAAAAAAAAAAAAATCTATGGCTGGGCACAGTGGCTGACATCTGTAATCCCAGCACTTTGGGAGGGCGAGGTGGGTGGATCACCTGAGGTCAGAAGTACAACAATTAGCCAGACGTTGTGGTAGGTGCCTGTAATCCCAGCTCTTTGAGAGGCTGAGGAAGGAGAATTGCGTGAACCTGGGAGGCAGAGGTTGCAGTGAGCCGAGATTGTGCCACTGCGCTCCAGCCTGGGCTAGAGAGCAAGACTTCATATAAAAAAAACTACATAAATTAAGAAAATAAATTCCCCCACTTTGAAAATCACTATAAGTTTTTCTTTATTCTGCCTTTTTAGAAACAAGTTCACAATTGACATATTACTGTTATGCACATATATGGTTTTCAATCACATTTTATAGTATCTGACCTCATTTTTCTTTAAGGATTTTATCCTGGAACATTACAGTGAAGATGGCTATTTATATGAAGATGAAATCGCAGATCTTATGGATCTGAGACAAGTAAGTTCTTGTGTGCAGCAGAGAGGGGAGGGTAGCTTTTCCAAGTCTTCAGGGAACCCCATTATTGCATGCTTGTGGTCTTAACAGAATTGTGAGCAGATTGAGGTGATGGTTGTGGGGTGCTGGAATCATCCATTCCACTTGCTGCATAAGAAAACTGTAGAAGGAGGCCGGGCACGGTGGTTCACGCCTATGTAATCCCAGCACTTTGGGAGGCAGAGGCGGGTGGATCACCTGAGGTCAAGAGTTCCAGACTATCTTGGCCAACAAAGTGAAACCCCGTCTCTACTAAAAATTCAAAAATTAGCTGGGCGTGGTGGTGCATGCTGGTAATTCCAGCACTTTGGGAGGCTGAAGCAGGTGGATCACCTGAGGTCAGAAGTTTGAGACCAGACTGGCTAACATCGCAAAACCCTGTTTCTACTAAAAATACAAAAACAAGCCGGACATGGTGCTACATGCCTGTAATCCCAGCTACTCAGGAGGCTGAGGCAGGAGAATCACTTGAACCTGGTAGGTGGAAGTTACAGTGAGCCAAGATCGCACCACTGCACTCCAGCTTGGGTGACAGAGCGAGACTCCGTCTCAAAAAAAAAAAAAAAAAAAAAAAAAAAGGAAAACCATAGAAGAGGAGAGACCTGCCTCCTGGCAGGGCTGCGACTGGGTTCCAGGATTTCTGACTTCCTCCCAGGTTCTTTCCACCCCTCCTAGAGTTTATGATGCCAGCAGTGAGGTCATCATACTGCAGAAATAGTTATAGGCACCTGCTGGTATGTGCCTGTAACTATTTAGCCCTTCCGGGAAGGGCTGTCAGCTGTGTCCTCCTCTGCTCATGCCCTCTGGGGTTCTTTTCCTCGCAGGCTTGTCGGACGCCCAGCTGGGATGAGGCCGGGGTGGAACTGCTGATGACATACTTCATCCAGCTGGGCTTTGTCGAGAGTCGATTCTTCCCGCCCACGTGGCAGATGGGACTCCTGTTCACCTGGTAGGTGCTTGAGGTCTGCGCTGGCACTTCACGTGTTATGGCAGCCACAGTTTCGGAGCCTCAGCATCACAGACATCCCTCTGTGGGCACCTCAGCCCCTTTTCCTATCTTGCATTTATCTGGGGTGCACCCCTGTACACCTCAGCCCCCTTTCCTATCTTGCATTTATCCAGGGAAGTCTAGAAAGATGTCAATACATTGGTATTTATTTATGAAGGTGATCCGAGGGGAGATGGCTCCAACAGACTGTGGCCTCTTGCTTCTCAGAACAAGCGAGCCAAGGAGAAGAGACATTTTTCTTGCTTGTTATATCAGTGGGGAAGCACATGGCTCTGAAGTGGAATTAGCCAGAAGCGAGATTCTTGTCTCAGATTGGACTGGGGCATACGTGTGTATGTGTAAGTGAGTGAGTGTGTGAGAGAGTGAGAGAGAGAGAGAGAGAGAGGAGAGAATCAGGTCTTGTCCAGTGAGACAAAAGCACCAAACAGAAATAGAGAAGGTTTCTTTTGAAATGGGGTCTCACTGTGTTGCCCAGGCTAGTCTTGAATTCCTGGGCTCAGGTGATATTTCTGCCTCAGCCTCCTGAGTAGCTGGGACTATAGGCATGAGCTACACACTCAGCTTAGATCAGATTTAAAAAATGGAAGTAGAGCATTTGATTCTTCTCCACAATTGGTATTTTCAGACAAGATCAGGCACGTCAGGTTGGTACGGCCGTAGACCCAATTGGTATCTTCAAAGATTAGTATACTTTAAATACTTGGGAGGCCGGGTACAGTGGTTCACGCCTATAATGCCAACACTGGGAGGCTGAGGCAGGCAGATCACTTGAGCCCAAGAGTTTGAGACCAGCCTGGGCAACGTGGCAAAACCCCATATCTACAAACAATACAAAAATTTGCTGGGTACGATGGTATGCACCTGTAGTCCCAGGTACTCATGAGGCTGAGGCAGGAGAATCACTTGAGCCTGGGAGGCAGAGGTTGCAGTGAGCCGAGATCACACCACCGCACTCCAGCCTTGGTGATAGGAGTGAAACCCTGTTTCAAAAAATAAAAAAAAAAAAAGGCTGGGTGCGGTGGTTCACACCTGTAATCCCAGCACTTTGGGAGGCCGAGGCAGGTGGATCACAAGGTCAGGAGTTTGAGACCAGCCTGTCCAATATGGTGAAACCCTGCTTCTACTACAAAATACAAAAATTAGCTGGGCATGGTTGTGCATGCCTGTAGTCCCAGCTACTTGGGAGGCTGAGGCAGGAGAATTGCTTGAACCCGGGAAGCAGAGGTTGCAGTGAGCCAAGATTGCGCCACTGCACTCCAGCCTGGGCGACTGAGTGAGACTCTGTGTCAAAAAACAAAAAACAAACAAAAAAAAAAACACCAAAAACCTAAAAAAAAAGTACTTTGGAGATGCTGCACCCCTTCTCTGAGTGTCGTTAGGAGTGTCAGTGAAAGGAGAATACATCCTAGAAGGTCGGGGCATATCAGAATTGAATGTTTCTATAGCCGATGGTTGGCTACTGATGCCTTCCTCACGGAAAGCAAAAGAAAGGGGGATGACTTTTCCTAACAATGCACCAGGCTGTCTGCATGGTGAAAGATGGTTTCTCCTTAGTCATGAATTAGGGAGAAGCTGTCTGCACACCCCTTGGTTCATGAGTAAACTTTAAAACAAGTCCTAGGGCCAGGTGCGGTGGCTCACACCTGTAATCCTAGCACTTTGGGAGGCCGAGGTGGGTGGATCACCTGAGGTTGGGAGTTCGAGACCAGCCTGACCAACATGTCTCTACTAAAAATACAAAAATTAGCCGGGTGTGGTGACGGGCGCCTGTAATCCCAGCTACTCGGGAGGCTGAGGCAGGAGCATTGCTTGAACCTGGGAAGCGAAAGCTGCAGTGAGCCGAGATGGCGCCACTGCACTCTAGCCTGGGTGAAAGAGCAAAACTTTGTCTCAAAAAATAAAAATAATAAATAAATAAATAAATAAATACAACAAGACCTAGGCTGGGTGTGGTGGTTCACATCTGGAATCCCAGCATGTTGGGAGGCCAAGGTGGGTGGATCACTTGAGCCCAGGAGTTTGAGACCAGTCTAGGCAACACAGTGAGACCCCATCTCTACAAAACAATTAGAGAAAATTTGCCAGGCATGAGTGGTGCATGCCTGTAGTCCCATCTACTTGGGAGGCTCAGATGAGAGGATCACTTAAGCCCAGGAGGTTGAGGCTGCAGTGAGTCATGATCATGCCACTGCACTCCAGCCTAGGCAACAGAGTGAGACTTTGTCTGAAAAAATAAAAAAGTAAAACAAAACAAATCTTGAGGTTTTAGATTTCAGAAAGAATTATGAGGGGTTAGTAATTGCCATATTTCATTTAGGAGAAGCTACACACACACACACACACACACACACACACACATATGTACGCACACACACACTTTTCTTTTTTCTTTTTTTTTGAGATGGAGTCTCACTCTGTCGCCCAGGCTGGAGTGTGGTGGTGTGATCTCAGCTTACTTCAACCTCTGCCTCCCAGTATCAAGCCGTCTTCCCACCTCAGCCTCCCAAGTAGCTGGGCTTAAAGGCACATGCCACCAACATGTATTTTTGGTAGAGAGGGGTTTCACTATGTTGCCCAGGCTGGTCTCAAACTCCTGAGCTCAAGCCATCCACCTGCTTTGGCCTCTAAAGTGCTGGGATTACAGGTGTGAGCCACCACGCCTGGCCCCAATTTTTTTTTTTTAAAGATAGGCTTTATTATTTAGAGTGGCACATTTTTTTCTTACAAAGACCAGGTGTTGTTGTGTTGCCCAGGCTGGTCTCGAACTCCAGGACTCAAGCAGTCTTTCCACCTCAGCCTCCCAAAGTGCTAGGATTACAGGCATGAGCCATCGTACCAGCCTGGTACTTTTTTTTTTTTTTGAGATGGAGTCTCACTCTGTTGTCCAGGCTGGAGTGCAGTGGTGCGATCTCAGCTCACTGCAAGCTCTGCCTCCTGGGTTCATGCTATTCTCTTGCCTCAGCCTCCCGACTAGCTGGGAATACAGGCGCCCGCCACCACGCCCGGCTAATTTTTTGTGTTTTTAGTAGAGATGGGGTTTCACCGTGTTAGCCAGGATGGTCTCGATCTTCTGACCTCGTGATCTGCCCACCTTGGCCTCCCAAAGTGCTGCGATTACAGGTGTAAGCCACCGCGCCTGGCCTTTTTTTTTTTTTTTTTTTTCAAGACAGAGTCTCGCTCTGTCACCCAGGCTGGAGTGCAGTGGCATGAACTCGGCTCACTGCAACCTCCGCCTCCTGGGTTCAAGTGATTCTTCTGCCCCAGCCTGCTGAGTAGCTGGGACTACAGATGTGCCCCACCATGCCTGGCTAATTTTTGTATTTTTAGTAGAGATGGGGTTTCACCACGTTGGCCAGGCTGGTCTCAATCCCTGGCCTTGTGATCTGCCTGCCTCGGGCTCCCAAAGTGCTGGGATTACAGGCGTGAGCCATCGCACCCGGCGCATTTTTTTTTTTTTTTTATAATTGAGGAACTTACCTGACACATCATTATCACCCAGAGTCCATAGTTCCCATTAGGGTTCATTCTTGCACTTGTGTATTCTGCGGCTCAGGTAAACACTATTTAGAGCAACAACAATATCAAAAACACAAGCCAACAGTTCACCAAGAGAAACCACCATTAACCCCATGGAAATGGTCTTTCAAGAACATCAGCACTTAAATCCTCCAGATCTGCCTGCCTCAGCACCTGTTGTCTTGAACTGTCCTCCTGTGTGTTCTAATCACTCCTAAACATGGGGCCTGCACTGTGGGAGATCCGAGCTGTGCCAGGTGGAGGGAGCAGGACAACTGCTACCAGGTTGTTTGTGTGGATGTGGAGGCCACCCGAGCAGGTGTAAACTCCCACCTGTGGGCCAGAGAAGAAAGCACAGGAGACATGTCCTGGGCATAGGATGAGGGAGAGCTGTGGGGGCTCTGGGTTCTGAGGAGGGTTCTGGCCTGGCAGGGACAAGACCAACCAGCACGTGAGGCCAGGCTGGAGTCTGGACCTCTGAGGCTGCAAGGGTCATGGGCTGCTTGGCCCGAGGGGCTGTCCTGGTTCTCTATGGAGTACTTTCAAACTTTCCTTCTTCCTCCCATCCCCCTCCTCCTCTCTTTCTGGGGTGGGTCCACTCCCAGAGCCTGCAACTCCCAAATCCTCTTTGA
>NW_026655409.1:0-7086 GCF_009828535.3 Hylobates moloch
GAATGGAATGGAATGGAATGGAATGGAATGGAATGGAATGGAATGGAGTAGAGTGGAGTGGAGTGGAGTATAGATGAGTGGAGTGGAGTTGAGTGGAGTTTCGTGGAGAGGAATGGAATGGAATGGATTAGGATGTAATGGAATGGAATGGAATGGAATGGAATGGAATGGAATGGAATGGAGTGGAGTAGAGTGGAGTGGAGAGTAACAGAGTGGAATGTAATGCGATGGAATGAGATGGGGAGCAGTGGATTGGAATGGAGTGGAATGGAATGGAATGGAATGGAATGGAATGGAATGGAATGGAATGGAATGGAATGGAGTGGTGAAATGAAATGTGAGCTGAATATGTGCCACTACACTACAGATTGTGTGACAGAGTGAGATCCACTCAAAAGAAATAATGCAATGGACTGGAGTGGAGTGGAGTGTAGTGGAGTGGAGTTGAATGGAATTGAACAGAATGGAATGGAGTGGAGTGGAATGGAATGGAATGCAATGGAATGGAATGGAAAGGAAAGGAGTGGAAATCAATGGAATGGAATGGTGAAATGAAATGTTAGCTGAGATTGTGCCACTGCACTCCAGCCTGGGTGAGAGAGTGAGATCCTGTATAAAGAAAGGAATGGAGTGGAATGGAAAGGAATGGAATGGAGTGGAGTGGAGTGGAGGGGAGTGGAGTGGATTGGAGTGTAATGGAGCAGAATGGAATGGGTTGGAATGGAGTGGAATGTAGTGGAGTGGAGTGGATTGGAATGGAGTGGAATGGAATGGGATGTAATGGGATGTAATGGAATGGAGTGGAGTGGAGTGGTTTGGAGTGGAGTGGAGTGGAATGGAGTGGAATCTAATAGAGTGGAGTGGAGTGGAGTAAAGTGGAATGGCATGGAATCGTATGGAAAAGAGTGTTTTGTAGTGCAGTGGAGTGCAGTAGAGTGGAGTGGAATGGAATGGGATTGAATGGGTTGGAGTGGAGTGGAATGGTGTGGAGTGGAGTGGAATGGAATGGAATGGAATGGAATGGAATGGAATGGAATGGAATGGAATGGAATGGTGAAATAAAATGTGAGCTGAGATTGTGTCACTGCACTCCAGCCTGGGTGACAGAGTGAGATCCTGTCAAAAGAAAAGAATGGAATGGAATGGAGTGGAATGGAATGGAATGGAATGGAATGGAATGGAATGGAATGGAGTGGAGCAGACAGGAGTTTAGTGGAATGGATTGGAATGGAATGGGATGGAATGGTGTGGAATGTAGTGGAGTGGTTTGGAGTGGAGTGGAGTGGAATGGAGTAGAAGCGAATAGAGTGGAGTAGAGGGGAGTGGAGTGGAGTGGAATGGAATGAAATGGAATGGAATGGAATGGAATGGAATGGAATGGAATGGAATGGAAAGGAATGGAAATGAATGGTGAAATAAAATGTGAGCTGAGATTTCGCCACTGCACTCCAGCCTGGGAGACAGAGTGAGATACTGTCTAAAGACAGTAATTGACTGGAATGGAGTGTATGGAATGCAGGGGAGTGGAGTGGTGGGGAATGGAGTGGAGTGGATTGCATTGTAATGGAGTGGAATGGAATGGGTTGGAATGGAGTGGAATGTAGTGGAGTGGTTTGGAGTCAAGTGGATTGGAATGGAGTGGAATCGAATAGAGTGGAGTGGAGTGGAATGGAATGGAAAGGAATGGAATGGAATGGTGAAATGAAATGAGAGCTGAGATTGTGCCACTGCACTCCAGCCTCGGTGACCCAGTGAGATCCTGTCGAAAGAATGGAAAGGAATTGAATGGAGTGTAATGGAATGGAATGGAATGGAATGGAATGGTATGGAATGGAATGGAATGGAGTGGAATGGAGTGGAGCAGAATGGAGTGTAGTGGAATTGAGTGGAATGGAATGGGATGGAATGGTGTGGAGTAGAGTGGAGAGGAGTGGAGTGGAATGCAGTGGAACGGAATGGAATGGAGTGGAATGGAGTGAAGTGGAATGGAGTGTAGTGGAATAGGGTGGAAGGGAATGGAGTGGAGTGGAGTTGAGTGGAGTGTAGTGGAATGCAGTGGAATGTAGTGGAGTTGAGGGGAGTGCAGTGGACTGGAATGAAATGGAATGGGAATGTGAAATGAAATGTGAGCTGATGTGGTGAAAATGCACTCCAGCCTGGGAGAAAGAGTGAGATCCTGTCGAAAGAATGGAATGGAATGGAGTGGAATGGAATTGAATGCAATGGAATGGAACGGAATGGAATGCAATGGAATGGAGTAAAGAGGAGTGGAGGGAAGGGAGTGGAGTGGAGTGGACTGGAGTAGAATGGAGTGCAATGGAGTGGAATGGAATGGGTTGGAATGGAATGGAATGTAGTCGGGTGGAGTGTAGTGGAGTGGAATGAAGTGAAATGGAATGGGATGGAATGAGACGGAATAGCATGGAGTGGAGTGGAGTAGAGTGGATTGGAGTGGAGTGGATTGCAATGGAGTGGAGTGGAGTGTAATGGAATGGAATGGTGAAAAGAAATGTGAGCTGAGATTGTGCCACTGCACTCCAGCCGGGGTGACAGAGTGAGATCCTGTCGAAAGAAAGGAATAGAAAGGAATGGATTGGAGTGGAATGGAATGGAATGGAATGGAACGGAATGGAATGGAGTTGAGTAGAGTTTAGTGGAGTGGAGTTTAGTGGAATGCACTGCAGCCTGGATGACACAGTGATATCCTGTTGAAAGAAAGGAATGTAATGGAATGGAGTGGAATGGAATGGATTGGAATGGAATGGAATGGAATGGAATGGAATGGAATAGAGTACAGTGGAGTGGAGTGGAGTGGAGTAGAGTGGAGTGGAATGGAATGGAATGGGATGGAAAGGGATGGAGTGGATTGGAGTAGAGTGGAGTGGAGTGGAGTGGAATGGAGTGGATAGGAATGGGGTGGAATGGAGTGGTGGAGTGAAGTGGAGTGGAATGGAATTGAATGGAATGGAATGGAGTGGAGTGGAGTATAGTGGAGTGGAAAGGAATGGAATGGAAGGGCGTGGAATGGAATGGAACGGTGATATGAAATGTGAGCTGAGATTGTGCCAGTGCACTCCAGCCTGGGTGACAGTGTGAGATCCTGTTGAAAAAAAAGCAATGGAAAGGAAAGGAGTGGAACGGAATTGAATGGAATGAAATGGAGTGGAGTAGAGTGGAGTCGAGTGGAATGGTACGGAGTGGAATTGAATGGGATGGTATGGAATGGACTGGAGTGGAGTGGAGTGGAGTTTAATGGAGTGGAATGGATTGGAATGGAATGGGATGGAATGCAATGGAGTGAAGTGGAGTGAAGTGGGGTGGAATGCAGTGGAATTGAATGGAGTGGCGTGGATTGGAGTGGAGTGGATGGGAGTGGAGTGGAGTGGTAGGGAATGGAATGGAATGGTGAAATGAAATGTGAGCTGAAATTGTACCACTGCCCTCCTGCCTGGGTGACAGAGTGAGATCCTGTTGAAAGAAAGGAATGGAATGGAACAGAATGGAATGGAATGGAATGGAATGGAGTGGAGTATAGAGGAGTTTAGCGGAGTTGAGTGGAGTTTAGTGGAGAGGAACGGAGTGGAATGGATTGGGATGGAAAGGAATGGAGTTGAGTGGAGTGGAAAGGAGAGAAATGGAGTGGAATGTAATGCGAGGGAATGAGATGGAGAGCGGTGGATTGGAGTGGATTGAAATGGAGTGGAACGGAGTGGAATGGAATGGAATGGGATGGAATTGAGTGGTGAAATGAAATGTGAGCTGAGTATGTGCCACTGCACTCCTGCCTGCGTGACACAGTGAGATCCTGTCAAAAGAAATAATGGAATGGAATGGAGTGGAGTGGACGGGAGTGGAGTGGAGTGGAGTTGAATGGAATGGAGTACAATGGAATGGAATGGAATGGGATGGAATGGAATGGAATGGAATGGAATGGAATGGAATGGAATGGAAAGGAATGGAATGCCATGGTGAAATGAAATGTGAGCTGAGATTGCGCCACTGAACTCCACCCTGGGTGACAGAGTGAGATCCAGTCTAAAGAAAGGAAGGGAGTGGAATGGAATGGAATGGAATGGAATGGAGTGGATTGGAGTGTAACGGAGTGGAATGGAATGGGTTGGAATGGAGTGGAATGGAGTGGAATGTAGTGGGGTGGAGTGGAATGGAATGGAATGGAATGGAATGGAATGGAATGGAATGGAATGGGATGGAATGGAATGGAGTGGAGTGGTTTGAAGAGGAGTGGAACGGAATGGAGTGGAATCGAATAGAGTGGAGTGGAATGAAGTGGAATGGAATGGAATGGAAAGGAATGGAACGGAATGGAATGATGAAATGAAAGAAGCTGAAATTCTGCCACTGCACTCCAGCCTGTGTGACCCAGTGAGATCCTGTCAAAAAAAATGGAATGGATTGGAATGGAGTGAAATGGAATGGAATGGAGTGGAGTGGAATGGAGTGGAGTAGAATTGAGTGGAATGGAATGGTGTGGAGTGGAGTGGAGTGAAGTGGAATGCAGTGGAATGGAAAGGAATGGAGTGGAGTGGAGTGGAGAAAAGAGGAATGGAGTGGAGTGGAATGGGGTGGAATGGAATGGAGGGGAGAGGAGTCGAGTAGAGTGGAGTGGAGTGGAATGCAGTGGAATCGAGTGGAGTTGAGTGGAGAGTAGTGGACTGGAATGGAATGGAATGGAAATGCGAAATGAAATGTGAAATGAAATGTGAGCTGATGTAGTGACAACGCACTCCAGCCTGTGTGACAGAGTGAGATCCAATCGAAAGAAAGGAATGTAATGCAATGGAGTGGAATGGAATTGAATGGAATGGAAAGGAATGGAATGGAATGGACTGGAGTGAAGTGGATTGGAGTGGAAAGGAGTGGAATGAAGTGGAATCGGATGCAATTGAATGGAGTGGAGTGGCACGGAGTGGATTGGAATAGAATGTAATGGAATAGAATGAAATGGAATGGAATGGAATGGAATAGTGAAATGAAATGTGAGATGAGATTTTGCCACTGCACTTCAGCTTGGTTGACACAGTGAGATCCAGTTGAAAGAAGGGAATGGAATGGGACATGATGGAATGTAATGGAATGGGATGGAATGGAGTGGAGTGAAGCAGAGTGGAGTGGAGTGCAGTGGAATGGAATGGAGTGTAATGGAGTGGAGTGAAGTGGAGTGGAGAGGAGTGGAGTGGAGTGGAGTGGAATGGAATGGAATGGAATGGTGAAATGAAATGTGAGCTGACATTGTGCCACCACTCCAACCTGGTGACAGAGTGAGATCCTGAAGAAAAGAACAGAATGGAATGGAGTGGAGTGGAGAGGAGGGCAGTGGAGTGGATTGCAGTACAGTGGAATTGAATGGAGTGGAATGGAATGTGTAGGAAGGGAATGGAATGGTGTGAATGGAGTGGAGTGGAGTTGAGTGGAATGGAGGGGAATCGAATGCAATTGAATGGAGTGGAGTGGAATGGAGTGGAATGGAATAGAATGGAATGGAATGGTGAAATGAAATGTGAGATGAGATTGTGCCACTGCACTTCAGCTTGGGAGACACAGTGAGATACAGTCGAAAGAAGGGAATGGAATGGGATGCAGTAGAATGGAATGGATTGGGGTGGAATGAAGTGGAGTGGAGCAGAGTGGAGTGGAATGAAATGTAGTGTAATGGAGTGGAGTGGAGAGGAGTGGAGTGGAATGGAATGGAATGGAATGGTGAAAGGAAACGTGAGCTGACATTGTGAAACCACTCCAGCCTGGGTGACAGAGTGAGATCCTGAAGAAAGAAAGGAATGGAATGGAATGGTGTGGAGTGGAGACGAGTGGAGTGGAATGGAATGGAATGGAATGGAATGGAATGGAATGGAATGGAATGGTGAAATAAAATGTGAGCTGAGATTGCACCACTGCACTCCAGCCTGGGTGACACATTGAGATCCTGTCTAAAGAAAGTAATGGACTGGAATAGAGTGGAATGGAATGCAGTGGAGTGGAGTGGAGTGGTGGGGAGTGGAGTGGAGTGGACTGGATTGTAATGCAGTGGAAAGGAATGGGTTGGAATGGTGTGGAATGTAGTGGAGTGGTTTGGAGTGGAGTGGAATGTAGTGGAGTGGTTTGGAGTGGAGTGGAGTGGAATGGAGTAGAATCGAATAGAGTGGAGTGGAGTGGAATGGAGTGGAATGGAATGGAATGGAATGGAATGGAATGGAATGGAATGGTGCAATGAAATGATAGCTGAGATTGTGCCACTGCACTCCAGCCTGGGTGACCCAGTGAGATTCTGTCGAAAGAATGGAAAGAAATGGAATGGAGTGGAATGGAATGGAATGGAATGGAATGGAATGGAATGGAATGGAGTGGAGTGGAGTGGAATGGAGTGGAGCGGAATGGAGTGGAGTGTAGTGGTACTGAGTGGAATGGAATGGGATGGAATGGTGTGGAGTGGAGTGGAGAGGAATAGAGGGGAGTGGAATGCAGTGGAACAGAAAGGAATGGAGTGGAGTGGAGTAAAGTGGAATGGAGTGTAGTGGAATGGGGTGGAATGGAATGGAGTGGAGTGGAGTGGAATTGAGTGGAGTGGAGTGGAATGCAGTGGAATGTAGTGGAGTTGAGGGGATTGCAGTGAAATGGAATGGAATGGAGTGGATGTGAGTGGAGTGGTGTTGAGAGTAGCGGAATAGAGTGAAATGGAATGGAGTGGAGTGAAGCGGAGTGGAATAGAATGGAATGAAATGGTGAAATGAAACGTGAGCTGAGATTGTGCCACAGCATATCGACCTCGTAACAGAGTGAGATCCTGACGAAAGAGAGGAATGGAATGGAATGTAGTGGAATGTAGTGGGGTGGGATGGGATGGGATGGGAAGGGATGGGATGGGATGAAATGGGATGGGATGGGATGGGATGGGATGGGATGGGATGGGATGGGATGGTGAAATGAAATGTTAGCTGAGAATGTGCCACTGCACTCCAACCTGGGTGACAGAGTGAGTTCCTGAAAAAGAGAGGAATGGAATGGAATGTTGTGGAATGGAATAGAATGGAATGGAATGGAATGGAATGGAATGGAATGGAATGGAATGGA
>NW_026655410.1:0-7085 GCF_009828535.3 Hylobates moloch
TTTATAGTTCTATATTTTTATGGCAAATGTTGACAATTTACTATTGTTTCAGAATCAAATGTCAAGTTATTCCTGTTCAGAATTTTCCATTTCCATTTTCAAAGAATTCCATCTGCAGCTGTATTTATAGTGAACTCTATGCTTGCAAAAACCCAGCATTTTTAAGCAGGTTTGTCAATAGGTTTGAAGGAGTACATGCACGCACTGGAGACCTGCCTGGGTTAATTAATTCTCTTTTCAGGCATTAGAACCTACACAAGTAGGCCAGCTGGAGGTAAATGTTTTCTTTGAAAGTGATAATTGTATGCCTTACCAATTGTTTGCGTTTCCACATCTCTCCCAGTCAAATTTCCCAGAATTCAGAAACTAAGTATCAGGAGTTTTTTTCCCCCTCCTGGGAAAATGAACATGTAGATGAGCTAGGATAACAATTGTGAATAATACAGATAGTTTGAAGGTCTGGATGATTCATACAAATAATAACAAAGATGGGACTGTGGGCTTCTGCTAAATATAGCATATAGAAATTGCTGTGGCATGGTATGTTATTGTGCTTCAATTCACATTTTCTTTCCTTCTTTTACTGCTTCTAAAATGCCTGTTTTTTACACTCTCCAGTTTCCTTCCAGGACAGTGAGGAGGAGATGAGCTCCCTGCATCCCCTAGCACATGTAAAAGCCAGGGAGCTGGCCCCTTTCCATCCCCAGTGGGGAGTACTTTGCCTTGGCATCAATGGAGGGGTGGGGGTTAGGAAGATCTATGACTAAGCTGGGAGTTTCTTGCATGACTGGCCTTTATCACTCCAAAGGTAACCTCACCCAAGAGATGGCTTTCCATGCAGCAAAACACCAACGTTTTCTATCTTTCCTCCTGTTTGCATTCAAGTATTTCTGATATACCCCTGGATCAATTGGCCAGGCCTGCTCCTTGAAGTGTCATGAGGCTAGGAGGCAGTTCCTTGTTCCACAGTATTCACTGGGCCGGCTGCGTGGACTTAGGTGCCAGTCTGAGTCTCATGGCCCTTAGCTAACTAGGGGCCCAGCACAGACCTGAGGTTGGGGTACAAACTTCCCTTGATTAACCTGAAGTTGGTGAACAGAGCTGGAATGAGAAAAAGGCTGCCAAAGGCGCCGCAGCCCATCACCACCTCTTTCCAATTTTCCTTGTCTTTTAGAGTAGGGAAACAAGTTTTCCTACAAGTGCAATGAAATGAACTGTTTTAGAGACGTCTTTCACACACCCCACATGCTTGAGTGCACGAGTTATGCAAATGTTACATAATCTCAAAGATGATCTCTTGGCAGACCTTGAAAGGTTATATCGTCTAAACAATCATGAATATGGAAGGAGGATAAGTTGGTCAAAGTGGGACAACAGTTTGCCAGCATAGCAACTCTAGACACTTCAGACCAGAGGTTGGCAGACCGTGCCTGTGGGACAAATCTGGTCCGTGGTCTGCTTTTGTATGGCCTGTGAGCTAACAATAGTTTTTACATTTTTAAATAGTTGAAAAAAATCAAAGGAAGAATTTTTTATGATGAGAAAATTACATAAATTGAAATTTCAGTGTTCATAAATACAATTTTACTGGAACATAGCCACGTTCATTAGTTTATACATTGCCCGTGGCTGCTTTTGTGCTGCAGTGGCAGAATTTAGTAGTTGCAACAAAGACCATACACGGCACTGTCATTGCTTTGCACTCCTGATTTATACACTGCAAATTGCAGTGGCATAACTATAACTTGACAGTGTTTTGAGTGCTGCAAGTATTTACTGAAATGTAAGACCTTTTCTCTTACTAGTGTGTACCAATCGTGTCGAAACAAGACAAGAAAAGCAGACTTCTGATGTTGCACCTTTAAGGCACAATGGAGTATGGATTATTTTGTTAACAAATTAGATGGCAAAACACTGTGTATACTGTGCAACAACATAATAGTTGTGCTAAAAGAATACAATATACATCACCACTATCAGACTAAGCACTGATAACAATATTCTCAAATCGCATTACAGAAAATTTAGAAAATTTAAAACAGAATATCTAATCACAGCAGAACTTCTTCACAAACATGTTGTCTGGTAGCACCCTGATTGAGACACAAGTTAACAGCTTTCTCCACAGTAAAAGCAGCAGGGACAAAGGAACAGGTAACTTCATAGCCTTGTTCACAGTAGTTGCTGCTCCACAGGTCAGTGCTGCTCTGTGCCTCTGGTTCCTGTGGATTTCCTCTCTCATTTCATCAGCACTGCTGTGTTAGTGCCTCTATAGAGGTAGGGGGCTCGTGGTGTCTAATGTCTCCTTCCCTGTCTTGCCTTTCTGGAGAAAGTGTGTCATGGTTCATAAAAGGAATAGGCCAAAGACTCCAGGCTTGCTCATTGGGATGGAAGTTAGTCCAAAGTGAGAAAGAGTTGGGCGGGAGATGGGCCCTGATGGGGACTTCGGTGTTGGTGCACAGTGTGGCAGATGAGGAATGAAAGCCAAACTGCCCTGTTCACAACAACTTCTTCCTCATAGACCTCTGGCCCTAGGGGCCCTATCTTATCACTCGATACCTCGTTTTTCTGTTTTAAAAACATTGTTCTAGTAGCCCCTTTACAGAATTAGAGGCCTAAAGTTCCTGATGACTTCTCTTTCCTTTTTTTTTTTTTTTTTTTTTTTTTTTTTTTTTGAGACGGAGTCTCGCTCTGTCGCCCAGGCTGCAGTGCAGTGGCGCAATCTCGGCTCACTGCAAGCTCCGCCTCCCGGGTTCACGCCATTCTCCTGCCTCAGCCTCTCTGAGTAGCTGGGACTACAGGCGCCCGCCACCACGCCCGGCTAATTTTTTGTATTTTTAGTAGAGACGGGGTTTCACCGTGGTCTCGATCTCCTGACCTCGTGATCCGCCCGCCTCGGCCTCCCAAAGTGCTGGGATTATCCTTTTTTTCTCTTGTTGTGTGCAAGGAAAATCTATAGAAAGGGAAATTGAGGATGACTGTGAATTTTGCCTTAGTTGGTAGAATGAAAGATTTACAGAGGGAGAATTCCTGGGACAGGTATTCAGAGTAATTCTATCTATGTTGGTTTGGAGCAGATAAAAGCTGGGCTGTGCCGTGGTTTGGATATTTGTCCTCTCCATATCTCATGTTGACATGTGACTGTATTAGGCCATTTTTGCATGGCTATAAAGGAATACCTGAGGCTGGGTAATTTATAAGAAAAGAGGTTGAATTGGCTCATGGTTCTGCAGGCTGTACAGGAAGCATAGCAGCATCTGCTTCTGGGGAGGCCTCAGAAAGCTTTTCCTCATGGTGCAAGGCAAAGTGGAAGCAGGCACTTCACATAGTGAAAGCAGTAGCAAGAGAGCAGGGTGGTGGGTGCCACACACTATTAAACAACCACTGTGAGAACTCACTCACTGTCATGAGAACAGCATTGTGGGGATGGTGCTAAACCAGTCATGAGAAATTCGCCCCATGGTCCAATCACCTCCCACTAGGCACCACCTCCAACATTGAGGATTACAATTCAACATGAGATTTGTAGAGGGACACACATCCAAACTTTATTACTGACCTCCAATATTTGAGGTGAAGCCTAGTGGGAGATGTTTGGGTCATGGGGGTGGATTCCTCCTGAATGGCTTGGTGCCATCCTGGTGGTAATGAGCGAGTTCTTGCTCAGTTCCTTTCTCAGTTCCTTTCCTTGAGAGCTGGTGTTAAAAAGAGCCTGGCACCTCTGCCGTCTTTCTCTTGCTCTTTCCCTGACCATGTGATCTCTGCATATGCAGGCTCCCTTTCACCTTCTTCTATGAATGGAAGCAGCCTGAAGCCCTCACCAGAAGCAGATGCTGGTGCCATGCTTCTCGTGCAGCTTGCAGAACCATGAGCCAAATAAACCTCTTTTCTATATAAATTATGCAGTCTCCAGTATTCCTTTATAGCAATGCAAACAGATTCAGACAAGCTGTAAAGTTTTCCCAGTTAACACCAGCATCTCCTTCACAGACCTCTACTACCCTGGGCCCATCAGTTTTGAGGACCTCGCCTTTTCTCCTTTTAAGAGACTAAAATAGAGCAGCTGCCTTAGTGTTTTCACAGAAATCAGGGACTGGAAATGCTGTCAGATTTTGCATTTTCCTTGAGTGCCATCTATTTTTAATAGAAACATTTGTGCACTGACTGCAAGAGAGATGGCTCAAGAGTGCTGCACCCCTTGCTTCATATGCTGGAAGACAGCCCAGAAGGAGAATTTGGGCTCCCACATACCAGAGCTCTGGTATGTGTCTAGAGAGAGGAAGTAGTGGTGGAGGAAATGTTGCTGCCCTGAGAAATCCAGAATCTTATTCACAGGCCTCTGCTGCCCTCCTCTCCCAATTTTTGTTAAAATAAACATTTAATTTAAGAATAGTTTTATTTGTGCATTTATTTAATTTATTTTTTTTGAGATGGAGTCTCGCTCTGTCGTCCAGGCTGGAGTACAGTGGTGTGATCTCGGCTCACTGCAACCTCCACCTCCTGGGTTCAAGTGAGTCTCCTCCCTCAGCCCCCTGAGTAGCTGGGATTACAGGCCCCTGCTGCCATGCCTGGCTAATTTTTGTATTTTTAGTAGAGATGGGGTTTTGCCGTGTTCTGGTCAGGCTGGTCTTGAACTCCTGACCTCAGGTGATTCACCTGCCTTGGACTCCCAAAGTGCTGGGATTACAGGCATGAGCCACCACGCCTGGCCAAGAATAGTTTTAGATGTACAGAAAAGTTGTGAGGATAGCACAGAGAATTCCTAGATACACTATATTCAGATTTCATTGATTTTTCCCAAAGACTCTCTTTCCATTCCAAGATCCCATCCAAGATGCCACCACCTATGTTAAAAGTTTGTGAAGGTTGCCATAACAAGATACTAGAGACTAGGTGGCTTAAGTAACAGAAATTTAATTTTACACACTTCTGGAGGCTGGAAATATGAGATCAAGGTGTTGACAGGTTGTTACTCTTTTTTTTTTAATTTTATTTTACTTTAAATTCTGGGATACATGTGCTGAATGTGCAGATTTGTTACATAGGTATACATGTGCCATGGTGGTTTGCTGCACCTATCAACCCATCATCTAGGTTTTAAGCACCACATGCATTAGGTATTTGTCCTAATGCTCTCCCCACCCTTTCCCCCGATCCCCTCACAGGCCCTAGTGTGTGATGTTCCCCTCCCTGTGTCCATGTGTTCTCATTGTTCAACTCCCACTTATGAGTGAGAACATGTGGTATTTGGTTTTCTGTTCCTGTGTTAGTTTGCTGAGGATGATGATTTCTAGCTTCATCCATGTCCCTGTAAAGGACATGAACTCATCCTTTTTTTATCACTGCATAGTATTCCATGGTGTATATGTGTATATGTGCCACATTTTCTTTATCCAGCCTTTCATTGATGGGCATTTGGGTTCATTCCAAGTCTGCTATTGTTCTCTTGAAGCTTCTCTCTTTGGTTTACAGATGGCTCTTTTATCCCTGTGTCCTCACATGGCCTTTTCTCTGTGTGCATACATTCCTGGTGTCTTTTCCTCTTCTAATGAGGACGGACGATAGTTCCATTGAATTAGAGCCCCACCATTATGATCTCATTTAACCTTAATTATCTTTTTTTTTTTTGAGACAAGAGTTTTGCTCTGTCGCCCAAGGTGGAGTGCAATGGCATGATCTTGGCTCACTGCAACCTCTGCCTCTTGGGTATAAGTGATTCTCCTGCCTCAGCCTCCCAAGTAACTGGGATTATAGGCACCCACCACCACACTGGGGTAATTTTTGTATTTTTAGTAGAAACAGGGTTTCAGCATGTTGGCCAGGCTGATCTTGAACTCCTGACCTCAAGGGATCTGCCTGCCTCAGCCTCCCAAAGTGCTGGGATTAGAGGCGTGAGCCACTATGCCCAGCCTAACTTTAATTATCTTTTAAAATTATCTTCAAATAAAGTCACATTGACAGCTAAGATTTCAACATATGAATTCTATAAAAAAAACTTTTAGGTTCAAGAGTACCTGTGAAGGTTTGTTATATAGGTAAACTCATGTCATGGGGGTTCGATGTATAGATTATTTCATCACCCAGAAACTAAACCTAGTACCCAATAGTTGATTTTTTCTGCTCCTCTCCCTCCTCCTACCCTCCAACCCTGGTAAGCCCCAGTGTGTGTTGTTCCCCTCTACGTGTCCATGACTTCCCATCATCTAGCTCCTACTTATAAGTGAGAACACGCGGCATTTGGTTTTCTGTCCCTGCATTAGTTTGCTGAGGATAATGGCCTCCAGCAAATGGTTTTCCAGCAACAGTGTTCATGTTTTCTCCACAGCACGTTTTCTTGTTTTTTGCAATATAGATGGATTTAATAATTTATTTCAATGTATCTTTTTTCTTCCTGCATTTTACTATAAACAGTAAGGAGAAAACAGACCATGACTTCAACACTTTGCTTTGAAATCTCTTCAGCCAGATACCTGAGTTCATCACTTTTAACTTCTAATTTCCACAAACACTAGAATGCAATTCAGCCAAGTTTTAAAAAATCACTATATTTAGAACCAGCCTTGCATCCCAGGGATGAATGGGACGTATCTCAAAATAATAAGAGCTATCCATGACAAACCCACAGCCAATATCATACTGAATAGGCAAAAACTGGAAGCATTCCCTTTGAAAACTGGCACAAGACAGGGATGCCCTCTCTCACCACTCCTATTCAACATAGTGCTAGAAGTTCTGGCCAGGGCAATCAGGCAGGAGAAGGAAATAAAGGGTATTCAATTAGGAAAAGAGGAAGTCAAATTGTCCCTGTTTGCAGATGACATGATTGTATATCTAGAAAACCCCATCGTCTCAGCCCAAAATCTCCTTAACTTGATTAGCAACTTCAGCAAAGTCTCAGGATACAAAATCAATGTACAAAAATCACGAGCATTCTTGTACACCAATCACAGACAAACAGAGAGCCAAATCATGAGTGAACTCCCATTCACAATTGCTTCAAAGAGAATAAAATACCTAGGAATCCAACTTACAAGGGATGTGAAGGACCTCTTCAAGGAGAACTACAAACCACTGCTCAATGAAAT
>NW_026655411.1:0-7083 GCF_009828535.3 Hylobates moloch
TCAAACTCAAGTACATAGACCTTATTTAGCAGTAATATCATAAGATACTTTTGGAGTACAAATTAGATGTAATTAGTTCCAATCCTGGTTCTGACACATACTGGCAGGGTAAATTTGGAGAGTTTACTTCACCTGTCTGAGTCTCGGTTTTCCCTTAGGTAAAATATCTGCTTCAGAAGGTCAGTGGGAGGATACCGTGAGGTCATTCTGGAAATCTCACAGCACAGTGCTTGCAGAGAGTAGATGTTTCCATTCTTACAAGGCTGTCATTGGTTATTGTTACATATGTTGCAGGTGATTAGTATCTTGTCTATTTCACTAGCCTGGCATGGGATTAAAGCACCAAGATCTCATCTCTCCTTCTGTCATTGATTGGTTGGTTCACTGATGCCCCCATTTATTTCAAAAAAAACTATATTACTAAAAATACAAAAATTAGCCAGGCGTGGTGGCGGGCACCTGTAATCCCAGCTACTTGGGAGGGTGAGGCAGGAGAATCACTTGAACCTGGGAGGCAGAGGTTGCAGTGAGCCGAGATCGTGCCACTGCACTCTAGCCTTGGTGACAGAGCGAGATTCTGTCTCAAAAAAAAAAAAAAAAAAAGGATTTGGCACTTCTTCTAAGAGCTTGCTTTTTCACTATTTAGTAAAGCTGTGGCATCAGATCTTGCCTCTTCTGGCCTCATTTCTTATCATTTCTAACTTAGCATTTCTCTAGAGTCTGAGACCCTCTCATCTCTTTCCTTCAGAGGTTTGGGAATTACGGTCCACGGTGTTCCCAGACTTGACCCACCAGGTGTCCCCCCGGGATGGAACTCCCGCCCACCTCCTCACTCACTGTTGATCTGACCTGGCATTTCCACACTCAGCCTGTGGTGACGTGTTTCATACTTCTCTTATGCCCAGTGCTACACTGTAAGGCCCTTATGCACTAGAATCGTGCCCTCCTATTCTCCGTACCTAACCAGTGCCTGGAAAACAATAGATACTCCAGAAATGGGTGGGTGTTTTAACCAGAATATCTCTGAGACCCTTTCAACTTGGACTCTGTAATTTGAAAGTAAGATTCCCACAATGCCGCTGCCAACACCTAAATGGAAAGACTATTTTCTCTTTCCGCAGACACTTTCAGACTCTTCAAATTTAGCCACTTGGCTCTTTTGGGAGAATAGTAAACCCCAGAGTAACATTCTGGGCACCAACTACACGTAGGCAAAAAATTTATTTCACAAAAACATTTCCCTTAGACCTTCTTGGTCGTCGAATTCAACCTTCTGCCTCAAGTAATTGTACCTGAACTACCTTAGAAAGATTGGAAAATGGAAACTTGCGCCATTTCTAACAGGTCAGGAATGAAGGGGGCAGAATTTAATACATCGTTTGTGTTTGGTTTCATGTTCAGATTGTTTCCAATATCGTGTTGAACATCCATATTCATGAATCCCACCTTTGATTTCCTTCTTTTGTTAGGCTTCTCGAAGTGGAGTTACTGGGTCCAAGGCTCCAATGAACACTTTTAAAACCCGTGATAGCCGGGCGCAGTGGCCCATGCCTGTAATCTCAGCCCTTTGGGAGGCTGAGGCGGGTGGATCATTTGAGGTCAGGAGTTTGAGACAGCCCAGCCAACATGGTGGAACCCCGTCTCTACTAAAAATACAAAAAAATTAGCTGGGCGTGGTGACGGGCGCCTGTTTAAAGTCATATTACTTTTTATAAGCCTTCTGTGGGCCTTAAACTGAAATGGAGAAGATGCAGAAAAAAACCCACATTAGTCATTACAAATTGGAACCCAGCCACTGTTCACTGCGCCCACTGCTCACCCCGGTCCAGGCCGCCTTATGTCCTCCCAAGTCGCCCTGCTTCCATCCTGACCTGCTCAGTTCATCCCCGTGGCTGCCAGCATTACCCTTCAGACTGCAGGGAGGGGCTGGAGCTGTTTCCTGCCAAAGTCACCTCAACCTGAAGTCACTGGGGGAGAGGAGCGTCGCTGGGTGCTGGGGGATGATGGAGGCTGGACTGCTAGCCAGAGGTTGGAGGCTCTTCAGGAGGCAGGTGTTGGCTGAATTTGTCTCCTGCGTGGAAGACTAAGGGTGAGAAATAAGATTTCCCCTCCAAACACCTCCCATCCTGAGAAGTCCCTAGAGGCACCTTTCTAAAAGGAAGACCCGCCAGCATTTTCCATTATGCCTCGAGGAAAACCTAACCCCTCCCGACAGTGCACCCCGTCACTGGCTCTGCCATTCTCTGCGACACCAGCTCCCCCATTTCCCACACTTCTTCCTTCCCACCCTCTTGCCCTGGACACTCTTGTTACACCAGGTTTCCCATGGCTGCGTCATCATCATTATTTATGCCAGCACTCAAGCGTCATCTCACCGCCCCCTCCAAACCCTCCCGGCCCCCTAGCCAATGCTGCACCTCCCTGGCACACTCTCCACTGTCACTTCCACTGCCGACTGCACCTCACTTCCTGAAACTGTCCTGTCTTTTAGCTTACGTGTTCATGATCTGTCTTCTCCCGCCCGCGAGCAAGATTCCTGAGGACAGGGATTCTGTCCGTCTTCTTCTCGGCTCTATCTCAGCATCTCGAATCGTGCCTGATACACTGAGGTTGAAAAAAAATCAGTGTTTGTGTAACTAACAAATTACATGAACACACAAGTTTTTAAATAACTAACTATGTCAATATGTCTATTAATTCTGTCAAGGCAAGAAGTGGAGCTAAACTACAGCCATGGTCTTGGAATAGTTTCTTCTTTAAATGGCTTAGATAAAGCTGTGACAAATGTATGTCAACTGTGATGTGTCTGGCTCATGACACTTACCCCCTAATTATTTGAATTTGTTGTCTCATGGTGGCAGATCGTATTTTCCAAAGAAATCTGCCGTAACAAATCCCGTTCTACTTGTTCTTCTTATATTGTGACATTGACGTTCCCCCATCAAGTGGTGTCCCCTCTTTTTGAACCTGAGTGGACCTTTGTGACAGCTTTGACCAACGGATGCAGTAGAAGTGATGCCATGTAACTTCTGGGTCTAGGTCACAATCAATGCCAAGCCTGTTCTCTTTGCTTTCTTGGGGTGCTCATGCCTGGAGCACGGTCACCATGCTGTAAGGATGCCAGGTGGCCATATGGAGAGGCCACAGGTGGATATAGCTGCTGACAACCCAGCTAAGGTCTCAGCCAGCAGCCAGCGTCAACTGCCTGCAGATCCTTCCAGCCCTCTGGTGTCAGGTTACCCCAGCCTCTGAGCTGCCCTTGCTGGTGCTGCATCCAGCAGAGAGGAGCTTTCCCTTCCATGCTCCATCCAGACGGCAGATTTGTGAGCTGAATATATGACTATTGTTTAAGCCACTTGAGGTTTGAGGTTGTCGGTTACACCGAAACAGATAACCGATCCACCCCCTCACTTCAATGTAAGGGGTATACAGGCCAAATAGACATGCCTAAAAGAACCTGCCTGTTTCAGAGAACAGTTCTACTGGGAAGGGATTTTGTGACTAAAAGGAACAGATGTAGGTGATGATTATCGGTAGTTGCTAAAACCATTACATGCAGGTTGATAGGAACCTTCACAGTGGATAGATTAGGCTGACACCATCTAAACCCACCAATCCACTTTAACAGACACCACGAGCCACATGGTGTGACGCGAGAGCAAGTACATGGCACCATGTGTAGTGGATTCTTGCCTAAGACACATGGAACCTGAATCTAAGACCTGTAGATCCAACGAGGAGTCTGCAAGAAATACAGGAGACTAAGGAACATGCTAACGGCACCACGAGGATACAATCAGCCTAATCCAGAATATGGGATGTTTTCAGACAGATGACCCAGTTCCCTCCATAAATAAATAGACAAGAATTAATAAAATGGAGGAGAACCATTATCAGTTAAAAGACACTCAAGAAATGCATGGGTTTTGTTTGAATGCTGATTCATTTTTTTTCTTCTCTTTTTTGAGACAGAGTCTTACTCTGTCACTCAGGCTGGAGTGCAGTGGTGCAATCTCAGCTCACCACAACTTTCAACGCCCTGGCTCAAGCGATTCTCCTGCCTCAGCCTCCTGAGCAGCTAGTACTACAGGTGCACACCATCACACACGGCTAATTTTTGTATTTCACGTAGAGACAGAGTTTCACCATGTTGCCCAGGCTGGTCTCAAACTCCTGGGCTCCAGCTATCCGCCAGCTTTGGCCTCCCAAAGTGCTGGAATTACAGGCGTGAGCCACCTTGCCTGGCCTGAATGCTGATTCAAATAAACGAATTTCACAGAGGCATTTTAAAGATAACTAGCGAAAACTCAACATGGACTGGGTATTGAATAATATGAAATAGTTATATTCATTTTGTTGGGTGTGATAACAAGAGTATGTTTTTTTAAAAGTCCCTCAGTACTAGAGACAGGCACAGAAGTATTTATGACTTCAGATGGGATGTCTGGTATTTGCTTTAAAAATATTCCAGTGTGGGGAGGAAGACACGGGAAACCAGGACGGAGCCCTGCCCCACGTTATCACACTGTTTTGTGCATTCGAATATTTTCATAATAGATAATTTTTAAGCTAAATGTAAGCTCTTCGGGAGAGGTAAACGTAGGTAGTCATCGCTTTTAACACGAAGTCGCTTGTGAGATTTGCCACCGGTGATTGGCCTTGGAGAAAGGGGCAAAGTCAGGCGGCTAAGGCCCAGTGCTCGGAAGCCTGGACTGCGGCCCGGAGCCTTCATCTATAGTGGCTCTAAACTGGTGCCCTCCACAGCCAGGACCCAGGCCAGGAGCTGTGAGCTCAGAGGAGGAGGGCAAGGTGGCCAGAAATGTGATGACGGCAGAGAGAGGAGCCAGGGACAGGCAAAGGAAGCAAGTGACAGAAATCCCAGGCCTGCTACTCCAGGCAGAGAGAGGGCTGGTGGCTCCTGAAAAAAGAAGCAGGAGTGAGGCAGGAGCCAGGAGAGCAGAACTCACCCTCCCCTGCTGCCCTCCCCGTGGCCCTGGCTGTAGCCCCAGCGTCTCTTCCTAGGGCCATGTCTTCACATGGGGACATTTCTTCCCAGCTCGGCCACCGAGAGGAATGGATTCCTCCAGCATGAAGAATCCTCCTGCCCAGCCTGGATCCTGGAGCCACAGTCACTGTGGCAGGAACGCGGCTCCTCGCTGGCCTGGCTAGGGCTGGATGCCACACTTTGCCCTCTCCCCAGAGCCAGAGAGGTTGGGTCACAGACGCTCCTGAATGGGCCATGCAGGGTGCAGGAGGAATTTCGCCTTTGGAGGAACAAAGGGGTGTTCGAAGTTAAACGTCCACTGCAGTGACCATTACAAATTGTGGTTTAAAAAAATCATAAACTTAACCAAAAGAAGAACTAAGAGAAGGAGGGAAAGAAAGGGCTGGGGTCAAGAATAATAAAATCCCAAATAAGAAGCACACATCCTAAAAGGGAAAATGAAACACAACAAGGGTTAGGAGGGTGGGGTGGGGGAATGAGGAAGCGGGGGGGGGGGGGCACAGCACGAGACTCCCCCCTGCCAGGACAGCCCAGGCAAGGCCCCGGCTCCAGGTTCAAGGCCCCGAGGCTCGCGTTTGCTGCAGCGCGTGGCCGGCGGACTCTGCCTGCATTCTCGGCATCTTCAGCACAGTCACAAGCAGCTGTCAGATTTCTGCGAATCCTGGAGGTGGCCTTCAAACCGGGAGAAGCAAACACAGAATTCAAGGCTGGCCCAGCCTGGCGCCTCTCGGCGCACTTCGGGGACGGCTGCGGGCGGTGGTGATGACCGCAGCCGCCAGCAGAGGGCAGTGGCGGGCCAGCGTGGCCAGGCTCAGAGGGCTCGCTCCCAGCCCTCCCGAGCCCCGCGGGCAGTTTCTGCCTGTGACTTTCACCCCCGTGCAAACCTTCCAGCTTCCTGTGCAAGGCAGATGCAACGTGGTGCTGCTTTTCAAGGGGGTTTTCTTTTCTTTTTTGAGACAGAGTCTTACAATGTCACTCAGGCTGGAGTGCAGTGGTGCAAGGGGATTTGAGACTTTTCCTCTGCAAATGATCTGTAGATATCAAGTAAGAAATGGACTGTCCGGCCCCATCCCTCCCTAGAAGAGAATTTTTCAAAGTGCCATTTTTTATTTATTTTTTATTTTATTTTATTTTATTTTACAAATTTCAATCTATATAGACTTTAATTTGTGCATTTGTGATAATTTATGACAAAAAACATTTGTTTTTTTAGAATGACATAGTGAAAGGCACATTTCATTTGAATGCATAGTGTACCATTCTAAAATATCCAAATTTCTTTACGAAGTGCTTGAGCTGTCACATACACATACAGTAATAGCAAAAGATATTTACACTCTATAAAGCTTAAAATTTTAAATCTGACTAAAATATATATATTTTAAAGTACAAAAAATTAGTGCTTTCTTCAGCTTAATTGTGTAAATAGACCCTGCCTTCTAATGTTTTTAGTGATTTGACTTCAATTAAAAAAAATTCTGTACACTGTGTAGTTACAAAATGCTGTCAGTTTTTAATGCCAAAAGCCTATTTTAGAAACTACTTTCTTTGCTATTTGAGAACCGAAAAAGTGAGCAGACTGTACCTCAAAAGTATTTAGTGTTTTAATGTTGTATTAACACTGTTTAAATTAAAGCCAGACAATTAAGCTAAGTTCCTCTATTGTCCTTTGCCAAGGAAATTAACTGGCATTTTAAAATAACTTTAAGCCACGTATTGTTCCCCCTTTCTATAAGATTTTCTCCCAAAGGATCTTGGGTAATAAACAATTTGGAAGGTAATATAAATGATCTCTGGACAATTTTAATTGTTCTCAGAGTACAATGAAAAGATGCTAAAACATCCCAGCAAATATTTATAAATGTTTTTAGCTCAACTCTCCATAAATCAGTGTGCTTTTTCATGTTTCTCATAAGATTTACACCTGAACAATTTTCAAGAGATGAGCTCACTGTGATTAAAGAGTTAATTCAGTATGGTTACTTAACAGCTTGCTATTCCTGAGGTATAATGACCCTAACATGCTAAGCACAGCATCAAAAATGCTATTACTAAACTAAGAAAAAACAATACAGTCA
>NW_026655412.1:0-7082 GCF_009828535.3 Hylobates moloch
GACGGGGTTTCACCGTGGTCTCGATCTCCTGACCTCGTGATCCGCCCGCCTTGGCCTCCCAAAGTGCTGGGATTACAAGCATGAGCCACCGCGCCTGGCCAAGGTTTACTTCTTAAGAAAATCAGTCAAAATGCATACAAGTGATTGCATATGAAGTTACTTATCACAACACTTTTATAATTGTACACATTTTGATATGACCTAAAATTTCTCTAGTTTTTTGACATGGGCAAACAATTTCTGCATTATATTAACCGAAAACAAGGATACAAAACTCAATGTAAGACTAAAGTACCAAAGTCAAATACAAGAATGTAGAGGGAAAAAAAAGTGTCAAAATGACAGCACTGTTATTTCCTGAATGACGGATTAGAGGTACTTTTTCCCCAGAAAGTTTATGTGTTGCTACATATGGTAGGATTTAAAATATATATATATATACATATGTGAACATTACTCTTTATTTTGTTTTTCTTTTTTTTTTTTTTTCAACATCCAGAAGTCCTCACTCTTTTTTATTTTGGTTCTTTAACCAGTTATCTATATTTCACATCCCGTTTCAATGAATCCTACTGATTTCTATCCTGTCCTCAACCACTTATTTCCTGTAACATTAATTACCTTTAGTGTCCCTCTTTCAAGATCACTTTTAGATCCTCTCATATAACTCCTTATGCTGAAACAGTTTTATTTTTTCATACTCGTTTTTTTATTATTATACTTTAAGTTCTAGGGTACATGTGCACAACGTGCAGGTTTGTTACATATGTATACATGTACCATGTTGGTGTGCGGCACCTGTTAACTGGTCATTTACATTAGATGTTTCTCCTAGTGCTATCCCTCTCCCCTCCCCCCACCCCACGACAGGCCCCGGAGTGTGATGTTCCCCACCCTGTGTCCAAGTGTTCCCATTGTTCAATTCCCACGTATGAGTGAGAACATGCGGTGTTTGGTTTTCTGCCCTTGTGGTAGTTTGCTCAGAATGATGGTTTCCAGCTTCATCCATGTCCCTGCAAAGGACATGAACTCATCCTTTTTTATGGCTGCATAGTGTTTGTTTTTCTTTTCCCCACAATTCAAGCAGGTGGTTCAATCCTTTGTAATTCCTTGCCTCAAGCACTTTTTGTAGGATCCAGTACCAAAGTAGCTTATAGTTATAGACATGTCCTATTGTTTATAGAAGCTTAAACCCACTGAAGAGTCATGAGTAGGTTTACATAAATGGACTCATAAAAAAAGCAAAAGAAATATGCCTTTGGAAGTAGAGAAAGGGAAGGGAGAGATCTCTTCAGTCTGGGAAAGACAGACCTATGAGTCCCAAGGTAGGAGGGACCTGAACACCTCTTAGTAAAGGAGTTGTGTGAAGGTGGCAAGACCCCACATGTAGAACAACGTCTATTACCATAATAGGTCAGAGTTGAGGTGAGAAGCTAATCTTCCATAACCTTTTTTGGGCAGCTCTTTAAATCCTAGTATTATCCTGAGAGTAGGAATTGGATCCATAAATGATGGGATTTTCTGCCAACACAGAGGGAAAATAACTTGGAGAGAAAATTATGTTGATTGAAGGGAAAGAATGATATTTTGATTCATTCTGATTGTATATGTTTTCTAAAATTTCTACAAAAATTATGCATTGATTTGTCGTCAGAAATAAGCAAGCAACAACAACAAAACCACATAAAATATTTTCACACTTATTTTACATTTTGAACTAGGTTGGGCCCCTGGATGAACAACCAAGATCAAGATATGCATTTTGCAGAAATAAAAGTTGAAAAACTCAAAATATTTTCACATCCATGGTTGTGTGTGATTGTCACAACAGTCTTATGAAATTGACAGAGCTGCTTTTGCTGTCCCTATTTTTCAGAAGAGAAAACTAAAACCCAAAAAACTGAAGTACCTTGTCCGTGGCTACAAAAATAAATTGTGACAGTTAGGATTCAAACCAGGATATGATAGGTTAAGGGTCAACATTGTATCATGGTGAGAAGAGCATAAGTTGTGGAGTCAGAGAGACTTAGGAGCATGCCTTGGTTCCACCATTCCCAGATATGTGACCTTGTTTCCAATCTGTAGAATGGGGATAACAGCTCCCTTACAGAATAAAAATGTGAAAGTAAAATGCCATCATGTTACTAATACACCCAGTACATACTAAATATTCAGATAATTGCTAATACCTCTTCCATTTCCCAGGTGTTCCAATTCAATATTCTGACCTGGTTAGATTTCAGCATTTCTTAAAGTATGACCTACAAGCCATCAACTGGAGAACTTGATAAACTAATCATGCTCTTAGTTTAGTCCTACTGAATCAGAACTTCTAGGGCTGAGGCCCAAGATTCTGGATTTCATTATGCTTTTTAAATTATTCATATACACAATAATGCTTGAGAATCACTGTGATTCTCCATACCATCTAATGATAAAGAATACAGCTGGTTTTTACAACTTATCTCACTGAGAAATAACTTTTGTTAAGTTCATCTCCTGTGTCTATCTTTCCTGTTATATAGGGGCATTCATATACTAGGCTTAACTTTGTAAACACTCATTTGTGTTTATTACATATTTAGAAAATATTTTAACAGATGAAATCCCTAATCAAACATTGAAATTCAAGTCTATTATGCCAGCACAAGGAAGAATTCTCCTTCACTGATCTCTCTGCTAAGGTTGACAAGAGACTGAAATATGACATGTGTATTTCATTTGGCACCCAAACTTCAAAGCTCACTTTCTTGTTTCACAAGGAGACCTGTCTGGTTGTTAGCTTCATCCAGGCAAGTGCGGTGGCCTGAACATTTGTGTCCTCCTACATTTTATTTGTTGAAATCCTAACTCCCTAATGTGATGCTTTTAGACGGTCCTTTGGGTAGTGATTGGATCATGAGCGCAGAGCCTTCATGAATTGAATTAATGCCGTCTAAAAGAGAATGAGGAAACTTATTTGCCTCCATCTATCATATGAGGATCCAGTAAGAAGGTACCATCAGTAAAACAGAAAATATACCATCACCAGATACAGAATCTGCCAATGTCTTTATCTTGAACTTAGACTCCAGAACTGTGAGAAATAGACTTTTGTTGTTCATAAGCTACCAATTTGTGATAGCTGCCCAAAAGGACTGAGACAGCAAATAACATAATTTGAGTTTTTAGGTTCAATGTAAGGTGAAATCAACACCAAGGATAGCACTCAGAAAGCTGTCAACGTTTTAAGTGCGCCCTCAGAACAATAAAAGTAGTGGCCCTACATATTTATGAAGAGTTAATTATTTTGTAGGAACTCTTAATGACGTGACATTTGTCTTTCTAAAAAAAAGTACTTCTTAAATTGTAATGTGCAAAGGACTGACCTAGAGATCTAGTTAAAATGCAGATTCTGATTCAGAAGGGGTAGGGTGGGTCTCAAAATTCTGTACAAGCTACTAAGTGATATAAATGCTGGTATCACATGGACCACATTTTGAGTAGCAGGGAATTATAGCGCCCTAATGAACCTACTTCTTAATTTTTCCAATTTTTCTGCAATGTATTACTTTTAGTAATTATTTTTTATTGACAAATAATCATTGTGTATATTTATCAGATACAATGTGATGTTTTGATCTATGTATACACTGAAAAAAGATCTCATAAACCTAACTAACATATCCATCACCTCACCAACTTGTTATTTTTGTGTGTGGTGAGAATGTTAAACTTTGATTAGCAACCTTGCAATATACAATATATTTAAGTTGAGCTCCTAAAGCATGTTACTTCTTGGTTATTTTGCATCTAATTCTTTTATCCTCAAATGAGAATTGTTCATATATATGATGCTAAAATTACCTTGTAGTAACCTCAAAGATAAAAACCGTGTACTCTTTGTTCAGATAAATGTTTATGGCACTCTTATTGTGTACTGAGCACTGTAACAGGTGTGTTTACTTAAATTTTCTCATGTGATTAATATAACTTATTTTAAGCAAGAACTATTATCTCCATTTCACACCTATAAAAACTGAGGCTCGGGGGAAAAATAATTTATTCAAGGTTACATAGTTATCAAATGGAACATATAGGATTAAAAAAATGACTTCAAGTCCGGTTTGCTTTCAATCATAAAAATACATAATTATCATTGTATAATCAGTGACTCTCATCTTCTTCAGCAAGAGGCATAGAGTAGGAAAAGAAGTGTACATTTGATAATTTTGCTGAATAGATACTGAATAAAGCAACTCTAGCATTTTGTTATTTAGTTGAATATTGTACTAAACTGAAAATCTGTTTGTGGTGAAGGTGGTGAAATGTAAACTAAACACGTTTTCTTGGGATGTTCATTTTTCCCCAGGCTTGTCTTGTGGAATATGCTTTTTTAAACTTTTATTTTAGGTTCAGGGGTATATGTGCTGGTTTGCTCTATAGGTGAACTGCATGTCATGGAGATCTGGTATAGAAATTATTACCCAGGTAATAAGCACAGTACTTGACAGGTATTTTTTCTGATCCTCTCCCTCCTCCCACCCTTTACCATTAAGTAGGGCCCAGTGTCTGTCTTTTCCCTCTTAGCATCCATGATTTCTCATTGTTTAGCTCCCACTTATAAGTGAGAACATGCGGTATTTGGTTTTCTGTCCCTGCATTAGTTTGCTTGGGATAATGGCCTCCAGCTCCATCCATGTCCCTGTAAAGGGCATTATCTCATTCTTGTTTATTGCTGCATAGTATTCCATGGTATATATGTATCACATTTTTTTTATCCAGTCCACTGTTGATGTGTACTTAGGTTGATTCCACATCTTTGCTATTGTGAATAGTGTTGTGATGAGCATATGAGTGCATGTGTCTTTTTACTAGAATGATCTATTTTCTTTTGGATATATATCCAGTAATGGGATTGCTGGGTTGAATTGTAGTACTGTTTTAAGTTCTTTGAGAAATCTCTAAACTGCTTTCCACAGTGGCTTAACTAATTTACCTTCCCATCAACAGTGTATATGCCTTCCCGTTTGGCCACAGCCTCACCAGCACCTGTTTGAACAGGTTTACATTAATTACTGTATTCATTCAAATAGCAATGTATTGCAAACCTACGTAGACAGCAGAATTGGGTTTACAACTATCCGCCTGCAAATAATGCAGAGTTTCTACCCTAAAGAAGAGCATAATTTTGTATAAAAAGAGGGAGAATGAAGTGTAAGAAGACTACTGTAATAGAAGTGAGTGATGGGGATGTTCAGAAAGTGCTAAAGAGCACAGAGAAGGAAGGTTCTAAGTGGGGAGAATTTAGAAAAGACTGTGAAGGCATTAACTTGTGGGTGACATCTCAAAGGATGGCGAGAGGAGTACAAAAGACAAGGGGAATGGCATTATGTATTACTGTGCACCAAATGGTCTGAAAAGCATCAAAATGCAGAAACACATGAATGAGCATAGTCTATTCTGGACTAGATGCATTTCAGGATTATTGGTCCATGAAGTGCAGTGAGGCAATGAGTGATGAGAAATAAGGCTGGAAATAAAAGTAGAAGCCACATATGTAAGGCTGTGCATGTCCTGCTTAGGAACTTATAATTTATCTAGTAGGATATTATTTCTCAAAGTGTGTTCCTCAGACACCTATGGCACTCATGACACTTTCAGGGAGTCTGCAAAGGCAGAACTATTTTCCAATTAATACATATACACTATTTGTCTTTTTCACTCTGCTGACACTTTCACTGGTGATTCAACAGCAATGATGGGCAAAACTCCTGCCACATTCACAAAAATCAAGACTAGCACGAGGGCCAGGCATGTTGGCTCACGCCTGAAATCCCAACACTTTCGGAGGCTGAAGCAGGCAGATCCCTTGAGGCCAGCAGTTCGAAATCAGCTTGGTCAACATGGTAAAACCCCATCTCTACTAAATATATAAAAATTAGCAGGGCATGGTGGCACGTGCCTGTAATCCCAGCTACTTGGGAGGCTGAGGCAGGCGAACTGCTTGAACCTGGGAGGCGGAGGTTGCAGTGAGCCGAGATCACACCACTGCACTCCAGCCTGGGCGACAGAGCAAGACACCATCTCAAAACAACAACAACAACAACAGCAACAGCAACAACAAAAACCAAAACAAACAAAAAAAAACCACTAGCACCAAAGTGCAAATGTGTACTGTAGAACATACTAGTAATCCTGTATTCTTCACTGTTAGGTACTCACCGTTTAAAAAAAAAAAAGTTTCACATGGGAATGCTCTTAATAAAGCAGTGAAAACTATTCATTTTATTAAATTTCAACCTTGAGCACATGTGTTTTTAATATTCTGTGTGATGAACTAGAAAGTATGCATTGATCACTTCTGCTGCCGACTGAAGTATGATGGTTGACTCTAGGAAAAGCACTGGTATGATTTTTAGAATTGTGAGCTGAACTAGATGCATTTTTCATGAAACACTGTTTTTTCTTTAAAGAATGACTGACAAGCAAACCAGCTATTCAGACGGGGCGTTTGGTAGCTATTTTCTCAAAAATAAATGAAGTGAGCCTATCACTTCAATGACAACAAATGACAGTGTTTGTTGTCAATGATAAAATGTAAGCTTTCAGTGAAAATTAAAATTTTGGAAAACTTCTATCTACTATAGTGAGCTTGACGGCTTCTTAATACTTAAATACTTTTCTGCTGAGATTGATGATGATATTAAAATATGTGAATGATGTTTATAATGGAATGTGTCAACATTTGAAAGATCTATATATCTTAGTGAGCCAATATTTTCAAAATGTCCAGTGGTTGATGTGACCAAATTATGCATGGGTAATATCCATTCAAAGTATAAGACAGGCCAAGGGACTTTAATGTAACAAAGTACAAAAAGGTCATTAATACGACATCAAATACCACATTATTGCCAGCCCTTAAGAAATGACTTCTTGTGTAGTTTTACCATAGTATCCAAGAATAATAACCAAAATGATATGAAGAGGCTATTTTCCAACTACGTCTATGTGGGAGGCTAATTTTTTATGTAATTCAACCCAAATGATATATTGCAAGAGACTGAATGCGGGATTAGATACGAGAAACCAGTTTTCCT
>NW_026655413.1:0-7079 GCF_009828535.3 Hylobates moloch
GCAAATCAAAACCACAATGAGATACCATCTCACACCAGTTAGAATGGCCATCATTAAAAAGTCAGGAAACAACAGGTGCTGGAGAGGATGTGGAGAAATAGGAACACTTTTACACTGTTGGTGGGACTGTAAACTAGTTCAACCATTGTGGAAGTCAGTGTGGCGATTCCTCAGGGATCTAGAACTAGAAATACCACTTGACCCAGCCATCCCATTACCGGGTATATACCCAAAGGATTATAAATCATGCTGCTATAAAGACACATGCACACGTATGTTTATTGCAGCACTATTCACAATAGCAAAGACTTGGAACCAACCTAAATGTCCAAAAACAATAGACTGGATTAAGAAAATGTGGCACCTACACACCATGGAATACTATGCAGCCATAAAAAATGATGAGTTCATGTCTTTTGTAGGGACATGGATGAAGCTGGAAACCATCATTCTCAGCAAACTATCACAAGGACAAAAAACCAAACACCGCATGTTCTCACTCATAGGTGGGAATTGAACAATGAGAACACATGGACACAGGAAGGGGAACATCACACACCGGGGCCTGTTGTGGGGTGGGCAGAGGTGGGAGGGATAGCATTAGGAGAGATACCTAATGCTAAATGACCAGTTAATGGGTGCAGCACACCAATATGGCACATGTATATATATGTAACAAACCTGCACATTGTGCACACGTACCCTAAAACTTACAGTATAATAATAATTTTAAAAAAAAGAAAATGGGCAAAGAATCTGCATAGTCATTTCTTCAAAAATATACAAATAGCTAATAAACACATGAAAACATGCTCAACATCATTAATTATCAGGGAAATGCAAATCAAAACCAAAAAATACACTTCACACCCACTAAGATGAGTACAATAAAAAATTATTGTCAGATAATAACAAGTGTTAGGATGTGGGGAAACTGGAACCCTTATATATTGCTACTGGGAATGTAAAATGGTGCAGTTACTTTTGAAAACAGTCTAGAACCTTCTTGGTTGGACACAGTGGCTCACTTCTGTAATCTCAGAACTTTGGAGGGCCAAGGCGGGCAGATCACCTGAGGTCAGGAGTTTGAGACCCGCCTGGTCAAAATGGTGAAACCCCATCTCTACTAAAAATACAAAAAAATTAGCCAGGCGTAGTGGTGCATGCCTGTAGTCCCAGCTACTCGGGAGACTGAGGCAGGAGAATCACTTGAACCTAGGAGGCGAGACACGACTCCATCTCAAAAAAAAAATAAAAAAAGAAAACAATCTAGCACTTTCTCAAATGGTTAAACATAAAGTTACCATGTGACTTTCTTAGGTATATACAGTTATCCCTTGATATCCATGGGGGATTAGTTCAGCCTACCCTCACCCCCAGCCCAGGATACCAAAATCTATGGATGCTCGAGGCCCTTATAAAAAATGTAGTATTTGCATTTAACCTACTACACATATCCTCCTGTATACTTTAAATCATCTCTAGATTACTTATAATACCTAATTCAGTGTAATGCTAAGTCAATAGTTGCTATACTGTATTGCTTTTAAAATTTGTATTTTTATTGTCATATTGTTTATTTTAACTTTTCGAGTATGTTCAATCTGTGATCCATGGTTGCATGAATCCACAGACGTAGAACCTGCAGATACAAAGGGTCAACTGTACTCAAAAGAAATGAAAACATATGTTCACACAAAAACTTGCACAGAATGTTTATAGTAGCACTATTCACAATGACCAAAAGGTGGGAGCAACCCAAATGTCCATCAACTGATGAATGGATGAACATAATGTGGCAATATCCATACAATGGAATATTATTTGGCCATAAAAAGAAAAGAAATAGTGATTCATGTTACAACATGGAAGAATCTTGAAAACATTACGCTATGTGAAAAAGTCACTCACAAAAGACCACATATTATGTGATTATATGAAATGTCTAGAATAGTTAAATCTATACAGATGGAATGTAGATTAATGGTTGCCTAGGGCAGGTGGAGTGGGAGTGACTACTAACACAGGATTTCTTTTTGGGTTGATAAGAAAGTTCTAAAATTGGCTTTGGTGAAAGTTGCACATATTCGTGAAAATACTCTATCATTGAATTGTACACTTTAATGGGTGAATTATATGCTACATGATTAATACTTCAATAAAGCTGGTATATATGAGGAATATATATGTTATTTATATGGTATATATATATGATACATACCATATATCATTACCTTCTACTTTAGATGCAATTGGACAACTCATCCTTCCAAGGCCAGACTCTTCCATAATGTTAAGGGCCTCCAGGGAAATGAGATCTACCACTTCCTGCAACTCTTAACTTCAAACAACCCTCTAGGGCAGACCGCTGTCCTTCAGGACTAGAAATACCAATTCTCTAGTACTTAGACCCTTTGCTAACTTTACTAAGAAATCTTAGTATTCTACATCAGAGGTCTCGAATTTAGACACCTGTGGGGATAAGCCAGTCAGTAGAAACGTGCGGCGGTGGCTCAGTAAGGCAGTGACGGGGCATTCGGTGAACTGAAGTTGCAAATGGACACCTAGAGTCATACAATGTGCGGGCCATGAAAATTCACCAAGGACATTCACAATTAAAACAAAAGAGAATCAAGCAGCACAAAACCAATGCAAGGTCGAGGAAGGAAAGCAGATTGCTGGACAAGATTTCCCCACTGGGCCACCAGCTTGTGATCTTTGTTCTAGAAGAGACAAGCAATAGCTGTAAGTTTGTTATTTTTCCTTTACTGAACTGAATTTTCCAGCCTTCTCAAGAGCATGTTAAGTCAAAAAAATCATCTTTCTTTCTTTCAGTTATTTTTTACTTCTGGTGCTGGCTGTGCTCTGGCCTGACACACTAGTTAAATTCTCCATCTCATCCAGGAGAGCATCCTATGTCTAAGCCTCTGCTTTGGGCCTTCACTATTGGCTTCTGTTATCCCAAATGTGAATGTGCAGTGTTGAAAGGCAAACTGGACAGATACGGTGGCTAGCCATTTCTGGTGCTCCCATCATATCTCGGATAGCCTGACTGCATCATCTACAAACTCCCACGTGTTCCTCTGTGATCCCAGCTGCAGCCCTCATTAGTGTTGAATTGATTTCTGGGGCTGCATCACCCGGTCAATGCCCACCTCCTGCAGTGAGAGGTAAAAGGCTGCAGTCCCTGTGGGGCGCTTGTGCTTACTGTAAACCAATCCAGACTCCCCGCCGTGTGTTTCAACACAGCCCTCACCTCTTCAGCTTCTGTCCACAGGACCTGGCTCCACAGCAAACATTTTAGCAAAGTGCATTTTGGGGGTTGAAATATGAGCACCGAAGGGATACTTTGCAGTTAAGGGAAAGTAGGACATCCCAGTCCTCATACATATAATACCTCTTAATGGTCAAGGGTGAAAACTTGGATTTTATCTAAGCCTGTAACTCTCTTTCTAAATTCACCTATTATGTTGAGATCAGCAGCGTTAGTTTCACTGTCAAATAATGACACGGAAAAAGCCCAGCCAGAGTATTTAGTTCTTATATCCAAGTATTTAAAAGCCTTTTTTAATATTCAGAAAATGTGCCCCTCCATCCCTTACCCCAACACCTTATCGGGTAGGTAAATGTTATCAGCTTGAAATCTAAGACACGCAGTTGAGCCCAGGAAGTTGTCCTCCCAGTGGGCTCTTCTTGACACTTTCCCATCTCCTTTTTGCTGTTTTTCTAACTTCTCCAATCAATTTAGTGCAAATTTCCATTTGCTGTGTGCCCAGGAAATATAAGGGAGCCATTGTGTTGTGGAATAATTTGATTGTTGAAAGAGGAACTCTGATCTTAGTCATAAAATCCTTAGCATTGTAGAACTGGAAGGGACCTTAGAAATCATCTAGTCCCATCACCTTCAATGTGGATATTATTCAAGAGACACCAAGAGGATATATGACTTGCTGAAGGTCACACAGCAAAGTAATGACAGAGACAGGACTAGAACTCTGGATGTGGGAAGCTGGGATGTTTTCTTTTTAATTTTTCTTTTTTACAATCACTGACAGAAATGCAGAAATTGTGTAAGGGGTTATCAATATGGTGAGTAAGCAGTATGAATATTACAGAGTCGTGCATCACTTAACAAGGATATGTTCTAAGAAATGCATTGTGAGGTGATGTCATCATTGTGCAACTGTTGAGTGTACAGACACAAACCTAGATGGTATAGCCATCTACATCTAGGCTACACAGTGTAGCCTACAGCTTCTAGGCTACAAACCTATACAGCATGTTACTGTACTGAATACTGTAGGTAATTGTAACACAGCAGTATTTCTGTATCTAAACATAGCAAAAGTACAACACAAACATGGTATAAAAGATAAAAAATGGTACAACTACAGAGGGCACTTACCATGAATGGAGCTTGCAGGACTGGAGGGTGCTCTATCAGTAAGCCAGTGGTGAGTGAATGTGAAGGCCTAGGCCCCAGGACAATACTGTACATTACTGTAGACTTTATAAACACTGTACACTTAGCTACGATAAATTTATAAAAATACTTTTCTTTCTTCAATAATAAATTAACCTTAGCTTACTGTAACTTTTCTACTTTATAAACTTTTAATCTTTAAAAAAACGTTTTGACTCTTTCATAATAACAGCATAAAACACGAACACAATGTACAGTTGTATAAAACTATTTTCTTTCTTATATCCTTATTCTGTAAGTTTTTTTCTATTTTTAAATTTTTAATTTTTTAAAATTTCTGAACCTTTTTGTTAAAAAACAAAGACACAAACACACACATTAGTCTAGGCCCACACAGGGTGAAGATCATCAGTATCACTGTCTTCCACTTTCATAGGAGGGTCTCCAGGAGCAATAACACACATCGAGCTGTCATCTCCTATGACAACAATGTCTTCTTCTGCAAGACCTCCTGAAGGACCTGTCTGAGGTTGTTTTACGTTAACTTTTTTTTAAAAAAAAAAGTAAAAGGAGTACATTTTAAATAACAGCAAAAAAAAAAAAAAATGATAGTAGGCTGGGCGTGGTGGCTCATGCCTGTAATTCCAGCATTTTGGGATGCTGAGGTGGGAGGACAGCTTGAGTCAGAGTTCAAGACCAGTCTGGGCAACATAGTGAGACCCTGTCTCTACAAAAAATCAGATGGGCAATGGTGGCTCCTGCCTGTAGTCCCAGCTACTCAGAGGCTGAGGTGGGAGGACTGTTTGAGCACAGAGGTCAAGGCTGCAGTGAGCCATGACTGCACCCCCACACTTCAGCCTGGGTGACACAGCGAGACACTGTCTCAAAAAAAAAAAAGATAATAAATCCGTAAACCAGTAACATAGTCATTTATTACCAAGTATTACATAGTATATATAATTTTAGTGCCAGACTTTACTATTACTTGCAGCACAGGTTTGTTTACACCAGCATCACCACAAACATGCCAGTTGCATTGTACTACTGTGTTATTACAGCTACAATGTCACTAGGCTATAGGAATTTTTCAGCTCTATTGTAATCTTATGGGACCACCACCACATATGCAGTTCATGGTTGACTGAAATGTTGTTACGCAGTGCATGACTGGAATAGCAAAATACAAAGTCATCAGCAAACCTTTGAATATGGGTTACCTAATAAAATGCTCCTTATCTCCCTACCCCCGCCCACACACACACCCTACCTTGCCCAGTTCTGACAATGAATAAACAAGGGCCTGAGAAGGGTATGTCATCAGGGACTCAAATCCCTCAGAAAAGAGGATTGGGGTACTGCCACCAGGTAATTCCCTGAGACGAGCAGAGGTGACAGCTGAGGGCAAGGGAATTTTAAATGGATAGTGGAGAAGAGTGAGTATCATTTATAGCACTTAGATCAAATGCAGCAACAGGGGCTGTAGTTTGTCTCCCTAAACTCCCTCTGGTAAATGTCCCCTCAGAAAGAAAGGCCCAGTGGAATCCTGGAAGGGCTATTCCCTGAACCTGCATAGAGAAGTGGATCTGGACTCTGGCAGCCAAGTAGATGGACCACTCTGACCTCCCTTCAAGAAAAAACTTATTTTTTAGCTGCAAAAAGTGTCGTTAACTCACAGCCTATAGCTGCAGCAACTTTGGGATCTACACAGTCCAGGAGCTGGAGCCATGCTCCTCTGGGCAGTCCCCAGCCAACTGCTGACCATGGTAGGGGTACGAGAGTCTGGCCGTTTCTGCCCCAAACAGGACTTCTCTAAGAGGCAGTCTTTGCTCTAGAGCTCCATGTTGGTTTGGCTTTACCTTATCTGCACTGTGTTTTGAGTCTCTCTCTCTGTCCACTCCTTCTTGGAATGGACAGGAAGGCAGACTTTTTTTTTTATTATACTTTTAAGTTTTGGGTACATGTGCACAGTGTGCAGGTTTGTTACATATGTATCCATGTGCCATATTGGTGTGCTGCACCCATTAACTCGTCATTTAGCATTAGGTATATCACCTAATGCTATCCCTCGCCTCTCCTCCCATCCCACAACAGTCCCCGGAGTGTGATGTTCCCCTACCTGTGTCCATGTGTTCCCATTGTTCAATTCCCACCTATGAGTGAGAACATGCGGTGTTTGGTTTTTTGTCCTTGTGATAGTTTGCTGAGAATGATGGTTTCCAGCTTCATCCATGTCCCTACAAAGGACATGAACTCATCATTTTTTATGGCTGCATAGTATTCCATGATGTATACGTGCCACATTTTCTTAATCCAGTCTATCGTTTTTGGACATTTAGGTTGGTTCCAAGTCTTTGCTATTGTGAATAGTGCCACAATAAACATACGTGTGCATGTGTCTTTATAGCAGCATGATTTATAATCCTTTGGGTATGTACCCGGTAATGGGACGGCTGGGTCAAATGGTATTTCTAGTTCTAGATCCCTGAGGAATCGCCACACTGACTTCCACAATGGTTGAACTAGTTTACAGTCCCACCAACAGTGTAAAAGTGTTCCTATTTCTCCACATCCTCTCCAGCACCTGTTGTTTCCTGACTTTTTATTGATCTCCATTCTAACTGGTGTGAGATGGTATCTCATTGTGGTTTTGATTTGC
>NW_026655414.1:0-7078 GCF_009828535.3 Hylobates moloch
AAGTATAATAAAAAATAATAATAATAAAAAATAAAAAATAAATAAAAATAAAAAATAAATAAAAAAATAAAAAATAAAAAATAAAAAATAAAAGAAAATGTCAGGCCATGCATAGTAGCTCACGCCTGTAATCCCAGCACTTTGGGAGGCCAAGGTGGGTGAATCACTTGAGCTCAGGAGTTTGAGACCAGCCTGGTAATATCACTTGAGCTCAGGAGTTCAAGACCAGCCTCAGTAACGTGGTGAAACCCTGTCTCTACCAAAAACACAAACAACTAGCAGAGCACGGTGGCACACGCCTGTGGGCCCAGCTACTCAGGATGCTGAGGTGGGAGGATCGCCAGAGCCCAGGAAGTTGAGACTGCAGTGAGCCAAGATCACACCAGTGAGCCATGATCGCACCACTGCACTCCAGCCTGCACTCCAGAGTGACAGAGCGAGATCCCATCTCAAAAACAAAAACAAAGAAAGAAAATGTCATTTAGCTATTAAACATTTCTCACTAAAAAAAATTATTCTGAGAGTACCTTACAGATGGTAAGCTGGTTTAAGTTTGATCCCAAGTACTTTCAACTACTTCCCTGGAGAACTAGACAGGCCTTCTAATGGGTTGAGAAGAGAACAGTGGTTGGTTAAGAACACTGGTTAAAGTTGGGTATGCTGGCTCATGCCTGTAATCCCAACACTTTGGGAGGCCGAAGTGGGAAGATCACTTGAGCACAGGAGTACAGGACCAGCCTAGCCAACAAGTGAGACCCCATCTCTACAAAAAAAAAAAAAAAGAAAGAAAAAAAAAGTAGCCGAGTGTGGTGGCGCATGCCTATAGTCCCAGCTACTTGGGAGGTTGAGCTGGGAGGATCACTTGAGCCTGCAGGTTGAGGCTGCAGTAAGTGGTGATCTTAGTACCACTGCACTCCAGCCTGGGCAGCCTGGGGAACAGAGTGAGACCCTATCTCAAAAAAAAAAAAAAAAAAAAAAAAACACTGATTAAGCTTCTAATTTCACAAAATACGTTAAACCTAACATAAGTTTATCTGGAATATAAAACAAAATCAATCTTCCTTCCACTAGGCAACATAGAAATAACATCTGCTTCAGACTAGCATCAGAAGATATGACCTAAAAATGCCATCTAGGTCTTTTGTGGAGAGGAAATATATAAGTATTTCAAGGTTGCTTCAATATTTACTATGAAGTATTAAAACAATTCCCTCTTTGGGTTCTCATTTCCCTTATAGGGTCAATTCCCTTTAGAATATAATAGCAGGGGCCAGGCACCATGGCTCACACCTATAATCCCAGCACTTTTAAGAGGCCAAGGAGGGCAGATTACTTGAGGCCAAGAGTTCGAGACTAGCCTAGCCAATATGGTGAAACCCCATCTCTACTAAAACTACAAAAATTAGCCGGGCTTGGTGGCACATGCCTGTAATCCCAGCTACTCAGGAGGCTGAGGCAGGAGAATCACCTGAACCCAAGAAGCAGAGGTTGTAATGGGTCGAGATCGCACCACTGCACTCCAGCCTGGGTGACAGAGTGAGACTCTGTCTCAAAAAAATAATAATAATAATAGCAGGAAGCACCATGTCTTTGAAAGAAGAATTTAACAGAATAAAGTAACTCATCTTTCCCTTTGTACTCAGGCTACTAAAATGCAATTTCAAGTATTCCTTCATATAGAAAAAGAGAAAAAAGAGGAAAGGAAAAGGAAAGGATGAGAAAGAAAGAGAAATAAAATAATTGTTTAAAATTCCTCCTTATTCACTTGAGCCCAGGAGGTCAAGGCTGCAGTGAGCCAAGATCGTGCCACTGCACTCCAGCCTGGGCAACAGAGTGAGACTCTGTCTCAAAAAAAAAAAAAAAAAAACTTCTCCTTATAACAATGCACTTGCTTCCTCACATTTTCAATAGTTTCATTTCTATTTAACAATCTTAACGCATGTCTTTTGCAAAAAGCCTTCCAATGGTTGCGGGGAAGAGGTTGCGTCAGTGTTGCAAACTCCTACCTAGACTAATGGTACAGTCATCATTACATAACTTTAAGAAATAACTGAAATATAATTCTATATTGTCAGTCACCAGGCTACAAACATGTTCATTAGGACACAGATGACAATGTCATCATGAACTATTAGTTAGAATCTCAAAGATTTGCTCAAGTTGTGTATGGAACCATTGAAAGGTTATTACAATAAGGCAATTTGTTTGCATAATAGATACTTATATTTCCTTAGTATAAAAAAGGTATTCCTTTGGCTGGGCATAGCGGCTCATGCCTGTAATCCCAGCACTTTGGGAGGCTGAGGGGGGAGGATCACTTGAAGCCAGGAGTTTATGACCAGCCTGGGCAATATAGCAAAACCCCATCCCTACACATACACCTGCATAAAAAAATGTTTTAAATTAGCCAGGCATGGTGGCATGCACCTGTAGCCCCAGCTATTCAGGAGGCTGAGGCAGGAAAATCCCTTGAGCCTGGGGGGGTCAAGCCTGCAGTTAGCCGTGATCGCCTGCACTCCAGCCTAGGTGACAAAGCAAGACTCTGTCTCAAAAAAAAATTAGTTAAAAATAACTTTTTTAAGGCCGGGCGCGGTGGCTCACGCTTGTAATCCCAGCACTTTGGGAGGCCGAGGCGGGCGGATCATGAGGTCAGGAGATCGAGACCACGGTGAAACCCCGTCTCTACTAAAAATACAAAAAATTATCCGGGCATGGTGGCGGGCGCCTGTAGTCCCAGCTACTCGGAGAGGCTGAGGCAGGAGAATGGTGTGAACCCGGGAGGCGGAGCTTGCAGTGAGCCGAGATTGCGCCACTGCACTCCAGCCTGGGTGACAGAGCAAGACTGTCTCAAAAAATAAAAATAAAAAAAAATTAAAAAATAACTTTTTTAATAAAAAAATGAAACAGGTATTCCTAGTTGTAACAAGAAACTAAAAACAAACACTAAGAATTTTCCCCCGATAAGTAGATGTATCTGTGCTCTTCTCCCTAAGTAATTCACTAATAGAAGTCCACCAGGGATTCCTAAAGAAACTGTTTCTGAACATTACATTTGTCTTACTATACACCTGCTTAATGGTTTTAGGTCACTAACCTAAATTATAGGGAGAGGAACAAACAAAACTACCTCTAATAGTTGCCCACTTTAATATGGCTTAAAAATAATCAAATTTTCTGTCTCAGTCCAAACTGAAATTATTTTAATCCCTTAATAACTTTCAAATACTTGAGTTTACCATTTTTCCACTTTTTAATTTAATTTTTTAAAAATAAAAATAGAGACAGGTTCTCACTATGTCGCCCAGAGCTTTCCTGGGCTCAGGCAATCCTTCCTCCTGCCTCAGTTGCCTAAGTAGCTGGGATTACAGGTGTGTGCCACAGTGCACACCACCTCACATGCCACCACACCAGGCATTCATTTTTTCCACTTTTAAAATAGTTTAGTGCTATTATGGAGATGCTGTCTCAGGTCCCTGAGAACGAGGACAGAATCTACTTTCTGTCAAAAGATGTATTGAAAACTGAATAAAATGTCTGAAGTTCCTTCAAGGACTTAAAAGATACTTTGTGAATATTTCTTAACATGAGTATACAGCTTTTCATCTTACTTGTTCCCATTTTCCAGTAAAAAGGAAACAGAGTCACAAGCTTAAACTACTTGATTACACTCACATCTCAAATGTGGCTTTCATATATAGAAGGCTGATGTTCATTTACGCTTCACTTAATTATTTCAAACAAGACAACAAAAAGGTTAAATGTAGTTAAACAAAGTGCTACCTCTATTATCATTTGTAGAACAGAAACATAACCCACAAAAATGAATACTGGGACAATATAGTTTTATCTTGTAGAAACATGCATTTAAAAGAAAAGGAAACAGGAAATGTTAAAAAAAAAAAAAAAAAAAAAAAGGACAACAGGAGTTGCCGCACTTACAGTAGGAAAAAAGCACAAGTATACTGACAGCACTCACCCTACCTAAACATTAAAGCGTTACAGAATAATTTTTTTTAACAAACAAAGCAGTAGCCTATACAACCTCCCGACATTGCTTCAACATTTTGTGAAGAATGTTTCTCTTCCCAGGAAAACAGACTAAGACTTATACTTAGCTTATGAATACAGGTCGAAATGGGAAATTAAATACTAAATGAAAACTGAGACATCAAGAAAAGGTTTCAGATAAAGCTTTGGCTGAATTTGGAGCAACTTTGCGAGGAAAAAAAGACTCAACCACCAAGACTAAAATTTCTTAGAATGATTATATCCCTTTACCTAGAATCCTCCAAGAAATTCAGATCAGATGGCATGTTTTGAACAACCAAATGTACTTAAATAAGTTCTAGAATGTCTAAAATCATGTAGTAGCAGCAGAAGAAAAAGAACAGCAATCAAAGCATTTGGCAATTAAATTTTAAAACTTTATTTTAACTACTATTAATAAGGTAAGACCTAACAAAACTTTCTAATTGATACCTAAATAAGCTATTCAAACGAATAGATGATATTCAACAAACATAAGTATTTCAAAATTACACTAAGTATTAACATGAGGCTAGCATCTTCAGATTAAGAGCTTCGAATATCAGTTCTCCATTAAGGTTGCCTGTAACAAAGAAGTGCTGAGTTCACTGTGTTAATGATTTCTACCAAAAACAGAATTCTCCACTGGATCTACCAGTACATGCAAGTTTATTAGCTTAATCATGGCAAGTTCTACGTCAATATAAAATAATCAAGAAACTAAAACTAGGCCGGGCGCGGTGGCTCACGCTTGTAATCCTAGCACTTTGGGAGGCCGAGGCGGGCGGATCACGAGGTCAGGAGATCGAGACCAGGGTGAAACCCCACCTCTACTAAAAATACAAAAAATCAGCCGGGCGTGGTGGCGGGCGCCTGTAGTCCCAGCTACTCAGAGAGGCTGAGGCAGGAGAATGGCGTGAACCCGGGAGGCGGAGCTCGCAGTGAGCCGAGATTGCGCCACTGCACTCCAGCCTGGGCGACAGAGCGAGACTCCGTCTCAAAGAAAAAAAGAAAAAAAGAAAAAAAAAAAGAAAAAAAAAGAAACTAAAACTAATTCCAAAATTAAGTGATTAAATACATATCTTTCAGAATTTGGAAGAGTTTGCATTTAGATATAAGCATTATTGGAAATTACAATTACATTTTGGTAGTCCTCCTTTGCCCTTCTGATCCCTCTTGGAAAAGGTCACTCTTTAAGAGTTCTATAATTTAGCATTAAAAACATAATTGGTATCTCTGGAAACATAATGGGATATCTAGGTATGTGATGGATGGACCATTCAGATAGGCAAAATACAGTTTTACTTTTCTCTGTAATTACCTAATAAAACATTCTTCAAAGCCAAGACCTTCCATTTAATAGACAGTTGTTTTTCACGGCGTATAATTAAGAATTTGCCCTATCTGAAAGTTATAAAATGCCCCATACATCTCATATGTTGCTTTCAACACTAGCTGACTACCACTCCCAGAAAAGATTTATGCTGGTAAGAAGTGACAGACAAGAAATGAATTAACAACCTCATGAAATATATCACATTATTTTTAAAAAGATAATTTTCAGTCAAGTTAAAGCTTATCTGCTAATTTATCTTGTTAAAAAGGAAAAATTCACCCAAGGCATAAAATTTTAAATATTGGTCATATTCTAAACGCCAAATTTATAGATTCACTAATAATGTGGTGGCACACTACCTTCATTTTTAACATTTCCAGTTGCTGTTTTATATTTCAGAGGCTGTTTTCAGACAAAGGAAAAAGTTTTTTTGTAATATATTTGCACCACCACGTATTCTGCCTAGTAATATGAAAATGCTAACACCTATCTTTAGGAAGATACAAAAACTCCAAAGACATGCTATATGCAACAAAGTTTCATAGAGGGAAAACAGGTCAAATAAACTGAAACTAAGTACTGGATGGTGATGTGTTTAACTATTTAAAATAGCTTATTATGTTACACAATTTTAAATTCTCTTCCTGTAACAGAATGCAATCATAAAACTGACTACACTGATTTGGATCTACTATAATTCAATCCACATTCTACAAGTCATGCAATAACTACATACACCTAAGTTCTAATAATAATTTTTTTTTTTTTTTTTTTTTTTGCTGTTGTTTCTGGTTTGTTTTTGTTCGTTTGGGTTTTTTATTTTTTTTTTTTTTTGAAAGAGTTTCGCTCTTGTTACCCATGCTGGAATGCAACAGCGCCATCTCCGCTCACCGCAACTTCCGCCTCCCAGGTTCAAGCGATTCTCCCGCCTCAGCCTCCCGAGTAGCCGGGATTACAGGCATGTGCCATCACGCTCGGCAAACTTTGTACTTTTAGTAGAGATGGGGTTTCTCCATGTTGGTCAGGCTGGTCTGGAACTCCTGACCTCAGGTGATCCACCCGCCTCGGCCTCCCAATTTGCTGGGATTACAGGCGTGAGCCACCACACTCAGCTTCTAATAAGTTTTTAAGCAGCTCTTCAAACATAAGAACTATGACAGATAGCATGTATTATGTAAATATACATAATGTGAACCTAAAATTCCATTTTACCTAAGTATTTCGACCTCCTACATCACTTTTTCTCCAACCATTACCAGTCAGAAGCTAAGCAGAATTTCACCTTATAGCCCTAATACCACTCATGCTAAGGTGGGAGCAATAATAGTAAAACTGTTGGGAGGCCCAGGTGGGCGGATCACCAGGTCAGGAAATGGAGACCATCCTGGCTAACACGGTGAAACTCCGTGTCTAGTAAAAATACAAAAAATTAGCCGGGCGTGGTAGCATGCGCCTGTAGTCCCAGCTACTCGGGAGGCTGAGAGAGGAGAATCGCTTGAACGCGGGAGGCGGAGGTTACTGTGAGCCGAGATCGCGCCACTGCACTCCAGCCTGGGCGACAGAGCGAGACTCCGTCTCAAGAGGAAAAAAAAAAAAAGTAAAACTGTCAAAAAACAGTAGCTGAAAGGAGGAAGCTGAGCAATCTACAAAGATAACAGCCCCTAAATAAATGAGCTGGCTTTAAAAGTAAACAAAACAATGAACTGCTTTATCAGT
>NW_026655415.1:0-7078 GCF_009828535.3 Hylobates moloch
CATCTTTTAGTCTTTCTACTTCAGATATGAGTAGTTTACACACCACAATTACAGTGTTATAATAGTAATATACTTACTATACTAAGTATAATACTTACTATTACCAGTGAGTTTTATACCTTTAGATGATTCGTTATTGTGCATTAATGTCCTTTCCTTTCAGATCAAAGAAATTCCTTTAGCATTTCTTGTAGGATAGGTCTGGTGTTGATCAAATCCCTCAAGGTTATTTTTGCTGGATATACCATTCCAGGATAAAGGCATTTCTTCCTCAGCACTTTGAATATGTCATGGCCCTCTCTTTTGGACTGTAACATTTCCACTGAGAAGTCTGCTGCCAGAAATGCCTACCAGGACCCAAGGCCTGGAATTGGTGACCCCAGGAGCCTGCTTGGTGCTCTTCCCTACTATGGCCAAATTGGTATCTAAAGTTGAAAGACAATGTTCCCTTTTGTCTTCCCTCTCCCTTCCTCAAGCTGAGGGGATTTCTCCCCATAGACACCACATCTGGGAATGTGCTGGATCATTCTTGAAGCTAGCATGACACTAAGTCTTACCCCACGCCTACGCAAGTACTGCCTGGCTGTCACTGCTAAGTATTCAGAGACCGAGGGCTCTTTAGTCAGCAGATGATGAATTCTGCCAGGAGTGGGTCCTTTCTTTCAATGTAGTGGGTTCCCCTCTGACCCAGTGTGTGCTTAGAAATGTTTGGGAGCTAGGCCCTGGACTGGGGGCCTCAGGACTTTGCCTGGTGCCATAGTCTACTGTGGCTGAACTGGTATCCAAGTTGCAAGACAAAATTCTTTTTACTCATCCCTCTCCCCTCTTCAGGCAGAGTGAAGGAGTCTCTCTCTCAGAGCTGCAAACTGTGTTGCCTGGGGGTGACACCAGCACTCTCTTGGCCACCCTGGCTGGTGTCTCACTATGTCACATGCATCCCCAAGCCCACTGGCTTTGAGCCCAGCACAGCATCAGAGATTGCCTAGGACTTGCAGTCTTTGTGACCTAGACTGCCTTTCAAGTTTATTTAGGACTCCAGTGCACTTTAGCCCATGGTAGTGGTGGAGTTTGCTAGAACTAAGGTTCTGACTGCTGGGATAAATGATTTGCCTCTGGCTAGGGTTGGTCTAAATGTTCCTCTGTGGGTGCACCCTGAATTCTGCCTGCTGTTTCTTTCTGCTGTGACAGGGCAGCACTGAGTTTCAATGCAGAATCCCACAATCACTGTGCTCTCCCTTCCCCAAATACACAGATTCTCTGTTCATGCCATGTAGCCACTGCTGGGGGATAGGAGAAGGGTGATGCAGGTGATTTAAGACTGTCTTTCCTACCTTCTTTGGCGTCTTATTCCTTAATATGCTAAAACCAGGTACTGTGATCACTCACCTGATTTTTCCTTCTTATGAAGGTGCTTTTTTATGTGAATAGTTGTTCAATTTGATGTTCATGCTGTGGGGAAAATTGCTAAAGGCTTCTATTCGAACATTTTGCTCTGCCTCTTTGATTGCAGTTGACTTTTATATGTTGGTTTGGCATCTGGCAACTTTGCCAAACTCTTATGAGTTCTATTATTTACTTGTTTATTTATTCATTTATAGAGTTCTATGTAGATAGGTATCTGCAAATGATGAGGTGTTCTAGTTTTTACTTTCTAATCTTGTACCCTCTTCTTTCTTTCTATCCTCCTCCTTTTTCCCTTTCTTCTCTTTTTTAAAAAACTGCTGTTTAGGATTCCACAACAGTGTTGAATAGGAGCATGTTCATAGTGGGTGGTACTCATTGTATCATTCCCAATCTTAAAGGGAATGCTTTCAGTTTTTCATGTGTTTTTTTTTTTTTTTTGAGATGGAATTTCGCTCTTATTCACTCAGTGCAATGGCAGTATCTTGGCCCACTGCAACCTTCACCTCCTGGGTTCAAGCAGTTCTCCTGCCTCAAGCCTCCCGAGTAGCTGGGATTACAGGCATGCACCACCGTGCCTGGCTAATTTTTTGTATTTTTAGGAGAAGCAGGGTTTCACCATGTTAGCCAGTCTGGTCTCCAACTCCTGACCTCAGGTGATCCGCCCAGCTCAGCCTCCCAAAGTGCTGGGATTACAGGCATGAGCCACCGCGCCTGGCTAGTTTTTCATACTTGTAGTTTTTTCTTACTTATAGTTTTTTTTGGTAGATTCCACTTATCAAATTAAGAATGTCTCTATTTTGTCAGGATATTTTAAAAAATCATGAATGTTTGTGGAATTTTTGAATTCTTCTCTCTCTCTCTTTTTTTTTTTTTTTTGAGATGGAGTCTTGCTCTGTCACCCAGGCTGGAGTGCAGTGGGTGATCTCAGCTCAGTGCAAGCTCTGCCTCCCAGGTTCATGCCATTCTCCTGCCTCAGCCTCCCGAGTAGCTGGGACTACAGGTGCCCACCACCACACCCGGCTAATTTTTTTGTATTTTTGGTAGAGACGGGGTTTCACCATGTTAGCCAGGATGGTCTTGATCTCCTGACCTTGTAATCTGCCCACCTTGGCCTCCCAAAGTGTTAGGATTACAGGCGTGAGCCACCACGCCTGGCCTGAATTTTTCTTTATCTTTTGAGAGGATTATATAGTTTCTTCCTTTAATCTATTAATGTTATAAACTCCACAATATATTATTTTCATTATATTATGTTTTTGTTCGTTTTCCTTTAAATAGTTATATATTGATTAAATGGATTGAAAATATAAGATTAAAAGCCTTATATATTTATGCAACCATTTACCATTTATGGCATGTTTATTACTTTATGTAGAGTTTCCATCTGGTGTTATTTTCAGGTGTTTACACTTCTTTTTCTCACAGCTTGTCATAAACGTCTCTCAAAGTACCTGGCACATGGTAGATGTTTAGTATATAATTGTTGAAAGAGTATGATATAACCCCAGGTGTGACAGAAGAAATTATTTCTTTGAAGGATCTCTGATATTGTTTTCTAGTTACATACGTACTCTCAGATTTTTTGTCTTCTCAAAACTATCATGCTTTTATCTATTAAGGTGGAAAAGTAACTGTTGAGATGGTGAAACTTTTCTCAGCTTGATATTTTCTAATCTACACAAAATAATTTTCACATTTTTCTTAAAAAAATAACAAACCATCTCTTCTTTCTAAAATACATTTATAGCTTCTATCTAATAGCTTGTATTATTTTAAATTCCATGGTGATTTCATTTAGCTAGTCCCAAATAACCACTAAGTTTTTTGCAGTGTCTTTTCACAAAAACTCAGCATGATTCTGTTTTTTTTTTTTTTCTCAGAATTAACATTATTTAAAAAGCATTTTTTTCCAGCGTGTATTTAAACTATACAGTAATCAGAAACTGCCATTTAACTGGACTAATCAATAGTATTTGGTTTCCCAAAATCAAAATATAAGAGAATTATCAGTTTGGTTTGTGCTCTCTTATTAAAGAAACCAGTTTTTTTTTTTTTTTTTTTTACAATTTTTATGATGAAAATTTTCAAGTAGAAAAAGAATAGTACAACAATAACTTATTGCTGCTGCTTTTTAAATTTTGTGATTTTGCCTTATTGGAACTATTTGAAAGTAAATTTCAAATGATAGAATACTTAATCAGGAAACACCAGTCTGTTGACTGAAGGTTCCTTGATTATCTTTTTTTTCCCTCTTGATTATCTTTTAACTAAGATAAAATGCTCATGCTCTAGTAGAGTCTACTGAATGGACCTTGTGATACAATATTTTCTGAATTCTTGCATGTTTCAAATGGTTTCCTATGGTCTTGATTCTTGGAGGAAATCTAGATTGTATATAAAATATTTGATTTGCATTTTCTTTACCTGACTTCCTTAAATATAATGTTTTATATGATGTATGTTACAGTTGAGAAATGTGATACATACTTTTCATTTTTCATAAATATATAAATAAAGTTATAAATGTCTTATTCTTTTTGACTGAGGGTCCAGAGAATTTTAAAAAAATATAAAGTTTAATATTTGGACTTTTATATTGTACTCTGAAAGATATTCAGTATATCACATTGGATTTTATTCAATATATTGCACAGTCATCTCTCAGTATCAAGAGTTGATTGGTTCCAGAACATCCTCCTTCCTTCCCACAGATACCAAATCAGCAAATGCTGATGTTTCTTACATAAAGTAGTGCAGTATTTATACATAACCTATGAATCATTAAATAATCTATATTACCTATAGTACCTAATACAATATAAATGATATGGAAATATTTGTTATACTGTACTGTTTTCTTGTTCTCTAATTATTACTTTGAATATTTTCAATTTGGTTGGTTGGATATGTAGATGTAGAACCCATGAATATGGAGGGCCAACTGTTTATGTTTCAGTCGATGGTCTTAGGTCAGTTTTCCAAGGTAAAGAGTGAGAATATTTAATATGATTCAGGTATTATTTTATTTAAGAATATTTTCTTAATAATTTAAAATATTTAGTTGCATTTATTTTATTTTCTTCAGGGAATCCAATTATACATTTATTGTATTCTTGTTTCTCATTTTCTTTATTCATTTCCCTTGGATCTTTTTTAAATATGTTTTTATTTCAGTTTTATTTCCTGGTTTTTGGCTTCAGGTCCTATCTTTATCTCTTGCTGTTACTGTAGTTATCTTTTCTCTCTTGTACAACTCTTTTTTTTTTTTTTTTTTTCTTTTTTTTGAGACTGGAATCTCACTCTGTTGCCCAGGCTGGAGTGCAGTGGCGTGATCTCGGCTCACTGCAAGCTCCGCCTCCAGGGTTCACGCCAGTCTCCTGCCTCAGCTTCCCGAGTAGGTGGGACTGCAGGCTTCTGCCACCACGCCCGTCTAATTTTTTTGTATTTTTAGTAGAGATGGAGTTTCACTGTGTTAGCCTGTATGATCTCGATCTCCTGACCTTGTGATCCATCCGCCTTGGCCTCCCAAAGTGCTGGGATTACAGGTATGAGCCATCACGCCCAGCCTCTCTCTTGTACAACTCTTAATTTAGTCTTCATTTCTTGGATGATTTTTGTTACTCTTCCATGTTTTTTTTTTTCCTGAATCTAGTCACCTCCTATTTAACATCTTTGTATTTTTGTCTTTATTTTGATTTAGAGTATTTTTATGCCCGAAGTTATTTAAAAGTTATATTTGGGCCGGGCGCAGTGGCTCACGCCTGTAATCCCAGCACTTTGGGAGGCCGAGGCGGGAGGATCACGAGGTCAGGAGATCGAGACCATCCTGGCTAACACGGTGAAACCCCGTCTCTACTAAAAATATGAAAAATTAGCCGGGCGAGGTGGCGGGCGCCTGTAGTCCCAGCTACTCGGGAGGCTGAGGCAGGAGAATGGCATGAACCTGGGAGGCGGAGCTTGCACTGAGCCGAGATCACCCACTGCACTCCAGCCTGGGTGACAGAGCAAGACTCCATCTCAAAAAAAAAAAAAAAAAAAAGTTATATTTGAATACCTGTTGTCCTAGTGGTGGTGGAACAAAAGTATTATGAAGTATTGACATGTAGGAGAGCGTCCTATTTTAAGTGGGTTGCACAAAAACCCTGATGTATGAGAGTGGGGAGACATGGGAATCAAAAGGAAGCCTGTATTACTGTTTTCCTGTATTTTAGCTTTTTAAAAAAGTGTTTCCTTCTGCTGGCAGGTTTTGATTTTATATTTTCTATTTTATATATTTTGTGGATATTGGATTCTTTTTTTCTGTTCATGATTATCTATAAGATTTTTCTGAACAAATAATAGCCAGTGATTGTGTGGGAAGTGGTAGTGCGTGGCTTACTTTATTTCTTATTTCTGGACAGCCCTCCTCCTCTGCTACACTGAAGTTTAATTTCTTTATCAAATGGTGCCTTTTGTGGTTGTCAGCCTGGCTTGTCTTCTTCTATTTTCTTTTTTTGAGACGGAGTTTTGCTCTTGTCACCCAAGCTGGAGTGCAGTGGCATGATCTCAGCTCACTGCAACCTCTGTCTCTTGGGTTCAAGAGATTCTCCTGCCTCAGCCTCCTGAATAGCTGGGATTATAGTCACCTGCCACTACGCCCAGCTAATTTTTGTATTTTTAGTAGAGACGAGGTTTCACCATGTTGGCCAGGCTGGTCTTGAACTCCTGACCTCAGGCAATCTGCCTGCCTTGGCCTCCCAAAATGCTGGGATTACAGGTGGGAGCAACGGCTCCTGGCCATGGCTTGTCGTCTTTTGATCCTTTGATTCTATCTTGTTTCTGCAGGGCCCTTATCTTCAGCTGCTTTTTTATTTCCCTTTATCATGAACAACCTTCCTTCAAAGGTGCTTCTCTCTACCTCAGAAGTGATTCCTTCCTAGAACTTCCTCTTTGGTTCTTCATAGTTGCCAAGCCCCTTCTTTTGTGCCCATCTCTGGCACTCTGAGCCATTAAGTTTTTTTGTGTGGCCCACTTAAGGTAGGCCACTCTTCTTTGACAGGTCAGTATTTGATGATATTTAGTTCCACCACTACTAGGACCTGGAGGTACTTCCTTTTTTCCCCATGCTACCACTCAGGTTTGGCTTAGGATCTAATTCTGCTGATTTGATATCTTTATTTGGCCACCTACATATTAATCCAGGGATTTGTATTCCCTTTCTCCTTTTTATGATGTAGTCATGGATGACGGGCATTTTTATTTAGTCTCTTTATCAATCTGTATGGGTCTTTGAAGAATGGGGAGAGACATTTAAATTCATACAGTTGCCATTACTTTATAGGATCCGGCGTCCACATGAAAGAATTGTTTTGTGTATTTCCTTTAATCTAGATGCTAAAATAATTACACTTTATATCCTGTCTGTTGTTATACTCTTTTTAAGTTTTACTTGATTGGATTCTATTATAAATGTTATGACTTCTACATTTTTTGATTAATTGATTCTTCATTCACCCTTATCTTTATTGTCAAATTGGGTGTGGATTGTGCATTTTCAAGAATTATTAACCATAATAAATCATTTGGGGAACTTTTTCAAAACAATGGGATTTTGGAGAAGTGGAATCCAATAATTTATATTTGAAATGTTTATCACTTGATCCTCATAGTACACTCCAGGATGTTAAAAGAAAAA
>NW_026655416.1:0-7078 GCF_009828535.3 Hylobates moloch
GAAGTTCCAAATCCCCCATATGCCCATATCATATTTGGAAGTTGTCAAGAGAGATATATATAATCATCTGGCATTTTTGGCTTTTGCAAATCAAATTAAGAAAGGAACAGTGAGGAGAAAGAAAAACACAGCAAAAAGCAAAATTTACATTAGATAATATCTCAACTGTTTCTGTGGTCCTATGGTCAATAAGTTTCTTTCAATGTCAAAGACTTGGACAAGATAGCTAACTAGACACAGCCAGGAAGAACTACTCTCACCAAGACAGATCAGAATATTGAGGAATATGGCATGTGTCAAGCAGACTGTCTGAAAGAATGCACTGAGAGAAGTTGAAGAGAGGGCCCAGATGTTGGGATGGAAGGAGGAGGAAGCTGGAAATCATGCATGGGATTGCTGAGTGCCAGGATACGTTCCAGGCCCCGAACAGCTCCTGAGGAAAGGGGTGGGTCTGACATGTGTAAGCTGCTAGACCTGGAGAGAGAAGGGCTGTCTTTTCCACAGGACCAGGGCGAATCTGATCTGCATGCCCCACTGACCTCCCAGCCCCTCCCAGAGTTCCTTCCAGGCCATGCCTACACGCAGTGCAGCCTCAACTACCCCACCAAAAGGTTTTTTGCCAGCATCTACCATCATAGCACTTTAACCATATCCTCCTGTCACCCCACTGGAGCACTTTTGCTGACATCCTCCCACCGGAAGGCATTTGCCTGCAACCTCACCACTGTCCCTATGGGTCACAATCAGCTGTGGCACCACCACTGTCCCACCGAAGTACTTTCTGCCCATGGCATCCCCTGCCAGAAGGGTTCCCACCCACAGTGCCCCTGCCAGAGCACCTCCTACAAATAGTGCCCATGCTGTGCCCACTGGAGCACTTCCAGCGCATGGTTCCCCACCTCCCCAAGTACTTCCTTCTGGTGTCACCCTTGCTGGAGTGCATCCCACCTTTGGCACCCCTGCCACCCCTGTCACAGTGTGTCCCACCAGTGGTGCCACCATCAACCCAGCCCGAGTGCATCCCACCCAGTGCATCCCACCTCTCCTGCTGGAGAGCCTGTCACCTGTGGTGCTCCCAAGTCCCCCACCAGAGCACTTCCCACCCATAGTGCTGTCACCACCCCCACTGGAGCATTTACACCCACTGTGCCCCCACCATTCCCTATGGAGTGCTGTTGCCAATAATCTGGCAGTGCCTCAGCTCCTCCATCCCAGCTGGGGCTTAACCTCAAGGGAACAGTGGACAAAGCCATGAACCCAGTACCAGCCACTCATGGATAGAGCACATAGCCCAGCAATGTGGAATTGAGCACTGGCCCTCTGAAAGCATCCAAAAACTAAGTCATTCAACTATACACAACTTGCACCACAGTCACACCTTCAAGGGCAATAATGACCATAAAAATATAAAGCCCATCCAAATGACAGCAATTTCAAAAGATGAAGGAACATCAGCCCTCACAGATGGAAAGAACCAGCACAGAACTCTGGAAACTCTAAAAGTCACAGTATCTTTTTACCTCAAAAAAAAATCACACTACTTCCCAGAAATCGTTCTTAATCAGATTGAAATGGCTGAAATGTCAGACATAGAATTCAAAATCTGGGTGGCAAGAAAGCATATTAAGATATAAGAGACACAGAAAAGGCCTTCAATAAAATTTATCATCACTTCACATTCAAAACCCTCAACAAATTACTCACCGAAGGAACAAACCTGAAAATAATAAGAACCATGTACAGCAAATCTATAGCCAATATCATACTGAATGGGCAAAAGCTGGAAATATTCATCTTGAGAATTGGAACAAGACAAGGACGTCCACTCACACTACTCCTCTTCAACATAATACTGGAAGTCCTAGCCAGAGCAATCAAACAAGATAAAGAAATAAAGGGCACTCAAATCAGAAGAGAGGATGTCAAACAATCTCTTCACAGACAATATGACTCTATACTCAGAAAACTCACAGACACCACCAGAAGGCTTCCAGAACTGACAAATGACTTCAGTAAATTTTCAGGATACAAAATCAATGCACAAAAAAATCAGTAGCATTTCTACACATGGAAAATGTCGTAATTCAGGGCCAAATCAAGAAAACAGTCCTTTTTATAATAGGCACAAAAAGTATAAACTACCTAGAAATACAGCTTACCAAGGAGGTGAAAAATGACTACAGTGAGAATTACAAAACACTGCTGAAAGAAATCACAAGACACCACAAATGAAAAAAAATTCCATGCTCATGCATAGGAAGAAGTCTTATTAAAATGGCCAAATGTCCCAAAGAAATTTACAGATTCAATGTTATTTCTGTGAAACTATCCACAACATTTTTCACAGAATTAGAAATAAAAATTATTTTAAAATTCATATGGAGCCAAAACAGTGCCCAAATAGTCAAAGCAATCCTAAGCAAAAAGAAGAAAGTCAAAGGTGAGAGAGATAGAGCAAGATGGCAGAATAGAAGGCTCCACTGATTATCTCCCCTGCAACAACAGCATTTTAACACTTATCTGCACAGAAAAAATACCTTCATAAGAACCAAAAATCAGGTGTGCCCTCATAATACCTGGCTTTATATCTGTGTCACTGAAAGAGGCACTGAAGAAATAGAAAAAAAGTCTTGAGTCTCCAATGTCACCCGTCACCCACCCCACAGCAATGGTGGCAGTGAGCAGAGAGCATCTCTGGGTGCTGGAGTAGGAAAAGCACAGCAATTGTGGGGCATTTAACTCAGTGCTTTCCTGTTAGAGAAGAAAGGAAAACCAGACCAAAATCAGCTGATGCCCACCCACAGAGGGAGCATTTAAACCAGTCCTCACCAGAGGGGAATTGTCAATTCCAGTGGTCTGAACTTGAGTTCCTACAAACCTTGCAACCAAGGACTAAACTGTGCTGGATCTATAAATAAACTGGAAAGGCAGTATAGTCTATAAAGACTGCAATCATTAAACAAACCCTAGATCTAGCCCAGAGACAATGGACTGGGGGGTGTACATGACCTACTAAGACACCAGCTGGGTGAGGGAGAGCTGGCATTACCGAAGTCCTAACCCCAGGCTACAAGGCTCGTAGCTCCAGAAGAGACCCCTTCATTCCCCTTGAGGAAAGGAGAGGGAAGAATGGGGAGTACTTTGTCTTGCATTTTGGATAGCAGCTCGGCCACAGCGGGATAAGCATCAGTCAATGTTGTGAGGACCCCATTCTAGGCCCTAGCTCACAGATGACATTTCTAGACACACACTTGGTCAGAAGGGAACCAGATACATTGGAGGGAAGGACACAGTCCCAGCAGCATTCATCACGTGCTAACTGAAGAGTCCTCGGGCCCTGAATAACCAGCAGTGATACCCAGGTACTACATTAAGGGCCTTGGGTGAGCCTCTGAGACTTGCTGGCTTCAGGTGAGACTCGGCACATCACCAGTTGTGGTGGCTATAGGGTGGCTGCTTGAGAAAAGCGGAGCGAAAAGTAAAAGGGACATCATCTTGCACCTTAGGTACCAGCATGGCCACAGGGGCTCTTGGCATCCTTGAGTTCAGGACTTGTCTATTGGATGACGTTTCTGGACCTGCCCTGGGCAAGAGGAGAGCCCAGTGCCCTAAAGGGTGAGTCCCAGGTCAGGCAGCATTCACCACAAGCTGACTTGAGAGCCCTTGGGCCTTAAAGGAACATTGGCTGTCATTTGGCAGTATTCCTCATGGCCTGCAGCAGTTTTAGCTACAGGTGGGGCTCCTCTGTCTTTGGAAAGATAGTTATTGGCCTTAAAGGGAAGGTAAGCAAATAACTATGGGTAGAAAGTTTATTCCAAAGGATAAAAATGGAGAACTTCCCAAACCTAGAGAAAGATATGACTATCCACATTCAAGAATGTTACAGAAACCAAGCAGTTTTAACTCAGAGAAGACTATCTCAAGGCATTTAATAATCAAACTCCCAAAGGTCAAGGATAAAGGAAGGATCCTAAAAGCAGCAGGAGAAAAGAAACAAATAACACACAATGGAGCTCCTATGTGTCTGACAGCAGACATTTCAGTGGAAATTTTATAGGCCAGAAGACAATGGCAAATTAAAAATATTCTGCACAGTAAAAGAAACTATCAACAAAGTGAAGTGACAACCCACAGATTGGGAGAACACATTTGCAAACTACACATCAGACAAGGGATTAATGACCAGAATATATAAGGAGGTCAAACAACTCTATAAAAAACTAATAATCTGATAAAAATGGGAGAAAGATTTGAATAAATATATCTCAAAAGAAGACATAAAAATGGCAAACCAGCATGTAAAAAGGTTCTCAACATTATTGATCATCAGAGAAATGCAAATCAAAACTATAATGAGATATCATCTCACCCCAGGCAACATGGCTTATATCCAAAAGGCAGGCAATAACAAATGCTGGTGAGGATGTGGAGAAAGGGGAACCCTCATATACTGTTGTTGGGAATATAAATTAGTACAACCATTGTGAAGAACAGTTTAGAGGTTCCTTAAAAAATGAAAAATAGATATACTGTATGATCCAGTAATCCCACCACTGAGTATACATCCCAAAGAAAGGAAATCAATATATCAAAGAGATAGCTACACTCCCATGTTTGTTGTAGCACTGTTTACAATATTTAAGATTTGGAAGCAATGTAAGTGTACATCAACAGATGAATACATAAAGAAAACGTGTATATACACACAATGGAGTATGATTTAGCCATAAAAAAGAATGAGATGCTGTTATTTGTAATAACATAGATGCAACTGGAGATCGTTATGTTAAGTGAAATGAGCCAGGCACAGAAAGACAAACATTGCATTTTCTTATTTGTGGATCTAAAAATCAAAACAATTGAATTTATGGTGATAGTAGAAGGATGGTTACCAGAGGCTGGGAAGGGTAGTGGGGGGTTGGTGGGAGATAGGAATGGTTAATTGGTACAATAAAATAGAAGAAATGAATAAGACCTACTATTTGATACCACAACAGGGTAACTATAGACAATAATAACTTAATTGTACATTTTAAAATAACTAAAAGATTGTAATTGGATTGTTTGTAACACAAATAATAGATGCTTGAGGGAATGGATACCCCATTCTCCATGATTTATTTCATATTGCATGCCTTTATCAAAACATCTCATGTACCCCACAAATACATACAACTACTATATACCCACAAAAATTAAAAATAAAAAAATTTAAAAGAAACGCAAAGCCAAAGGCATCACACTACCTGACTTGAAACTATACTACAAGGCTAAAGTAACCAAAATAGCAAGGTACTTGTAAGGAAATAGACACATAGACCAATCCAACACGTTAGAGAAACCAGAAATAGAGCTGAACACCTATAGCCATCTGATCTTTGACAAAGTCAACAATAACAAGCAATGAGTAATGACTCCCTATTCAATAAATAGTACTGGGTAATTGTCTAGCCATATGCAGAAGACTGAAACTGTACTCCTTCCTTTCACCATACAAAAAAAGGAACTCAAGATTGATTAAAGACTTAGATGTAAGACCTTGAACTATAAAAAAACCCTAGAACAAAACCTAAGACATACCATTCTGGACATAGACCTTGGCAAAGATGTCTTGTTGAATATACCAAAAGCAATTGCAACAAAACCAAAAACAGACAAGCGGGACCTAATTAAAGTAAAAAGTTTCTGCACAGCAAGAGAAACAGACAACAGATTAAACAGACAACTTACAGAATGGGAGAAAATATTTGCAAAGTATGCATTCAACAAAGCTCTAATATCCAAAATCTATAAGTAACTTAAATCAATACACAAAAAGCAAACAACCCCATTAAAATGTAGCTAAACACATGCACAGACACTTCTTAAAAGAAGACAAACATGTAACCAACAAATATATGAAAAAATGCTGATCATTAACTAAATACTAGATAAATGTAAATCGAAAACTCTATGAGATACCATCTCACACCAATCTGAATGGTTATTATTAAAAAGTCAGAAAATAATAGATGCTAGCGAGGTTGTGAAGAAAAGGGAACACTTATACATTGTTGGTGGGAATGTAAGTTTGTTCAGCCACTGTGGAAAGCAGTTTGGATACTTCTTAAAGAATTTTGAACTATCATTTGACCCAGCAATCCCACTATTTGGCACATATCCAAAGGGAAAAAAGTAAATAGTTCTATCAAAAGAATTTATGTACTCATATTGTTTATTGCAGGGCTATGCACAATAACAAAGACATAGAATCAACCAAGATGACCATCAAGAGTGTACAGAATAAAGAAAATGTTATACACACACACACACACACACACACACACACACCCCATGGAACACTATGTAGCCATAAAAATGAATGAAATTGTGTCATTTGAAGCAACATGGATGCATCTGGAGGCCATTATCCTGAGCAAACTAACACAGGAACAGAAAACCAAATATCACATGTTCTCACTTACAAATGGGAGCTAAAGATTGAATAGACATGGGCACAAAGATGGGAGCAATAGACACTGGGAACTGCTTGAGGGGGAAAAGTGGGAGAAGGGCATTGGCTGGAAGGCTACTTCTCGGGTACTATGCTAAATACCTTGGTGACAAAGTCATTTGCACACCAAGCCTCAGCAACATGCAATTTACCCATGTAACAAACTTGCACATGTACTCCCTGAATCTAAAATAAAAGTAGAAAAGGCAAAAAAAAATTAATAAAGAGACAATGTGGTAGAGTGATGCAGAGCAAATACTTTGGAGTCAAACTTCCCAGGTTCCAATTCCAGCTCTGCCATTGACAAATGATGTGACTAAAAAATGAAGCTCTCTGTGACTTAGTTTCCTTGGTACAACAAAGAAAATAATAGTACCTATATCAAATACTGTTAGAGGATTAGAGAAGTATATGTAGCTGCTGTTAATAGTTATTATTAATAAAGAAATCATGCTTTTTCAATAGTTACTAGGAGACATAAAAATGAAACTGACAATCGTAAGCAAAATTCTAATAAACCTCAAATACTACATATATAATATATATTTATATATTTTGCAAATATATATGTAAATGGTATATTTT
>NW_026655417.1:0-7077 GCF_009828535.3 Hylobates moloch
AAGAAAAGAAAGAAAGAAAGAGATAGATAGAAAGAAAGAAAAAACAAATAATTCAATTTCACATCCGCTTTAATATGATTATACTCTCTAGGGCCCCAGCTCAAAAATGAAACTGAGATGGTTTGTGGATTTCTCCTTTCACAGTAAACAGTAGTGTATTATTTTATGGAGCTATTTGAGAATAGATGTGCATTCCTCTAAGATTTTTATGGAACAGTGCACCTACAGGTCCATTGTAAATGACTTCTTTGCTTAGCTCTCAGCATTTATGTTACATCATGTTATATATAAATTCATATTCAATTTATTTTATCAGTGGTTCTCAAATTCTTCAGGTGAATACAAACCACTTTCATGAGACAAGAGATCTCTTACTCCACAAAAATGTCCTATTACTTTGCCACTGCAAAAAAAAAAAAAAAGTCACCTGAGGATAAATGATGATGTTTTCAGTGAGACACTAACTAGAACCATCAGGAGTCCATTATTAATTCATGTCAGACACAAATGAATAGATGTAGTCATATTGTAGACACATATGCCTTAACAGTGCAGTCCTAAGGGCTTCTGGGGGATTGCTGTCTTAGAGAACTGCTTGTCCTATGACTTTGTATTGTTTTCCTGTCTGTGTTCTGGATTATTTGCTTCTAAAGAAACCAGTTTTTCATCCCCATTGGGCCTCCTTCCCCTACCCTTCTGACCTTCAGTATCCCGTGTAGTGTTGGGTAGGCACTTATATTAATAAATGTCCACAACTGACCCACTAACAGGCATGCCTACACTTTCAATAATGGCTTCTGGTTTGGTTTGCCTTATGCTGGAACAAATTACCTAGTCAAGTTTATTGAGAACAAAATGACTACCAGGCCAGGGTAGAGGAGTGTCATTGCCTTAAAGCATGTTCCTTGTTCTTGCCAGAGAATACTAATGCCATACTCGTTCTGCATAAAAAAACAAACAGTACAATTTGTGAAGAGAAAATGAGACAGGCAGCTTTTACCCCGAGTCTGGGCTTTGCCACATTCTGTGACTAGATTTGGGAACAAGACCTTAAAGGATATCTTGCCAATGAAAGAGAGAAGGGAAAAAAAAAGGAGCAGCTCAGAGACCGCTTGACCCTGCCCTGTGTAAGCCATGGGAGGGAAATTCCAAAAGGCTTTTCAAACCTTTCTCTTTCTGTTCTTTGAAATGTGACATGCAGTTCTCCTTACCCTCCCCCCTTCACTTTTCCTCTCTTCTTTTGTGGCCTTTTAAAAGATACCTAAGCTCTGAAAATAGTGAGTTGTTTTCTTTCAATATGGGGAATGAAACCTAGCAGATGAATAAAGAAGAATTTTAGAACAAGCACTGACCTGAGAGACAGGGTCCTCAGTTTTACTGCTATGGGCTGTGTGGCCTTTGTCAAGTCACTTAACTTCTTTGGGCCTTAGTCACAAATGGACTCTTCCCATTTCAGTAGCTATATAGGCTTCACTGAAAGGCATTTCCTTTCAGACACCAGGAAATTATACAGAGGCTCAGGAAAGAGAGACAGTGAAAATTAAAAAGTGTGTGTGTGTGCATGTGTGCATATGTGTATGTGTTTTGCCAGAGATTTATGGGATGGTTGGATGTAGAAGTAACTTTTTCAAGGAGCAAAATTATTAATGAAAAGAGTTTTTTATTTTAACCTTTATCCATACCCAGACCTCTATCTCAGATGTATCATTCTTGCTATCTCCAGATATAAAGTGGCCACACTTTACTTGCCCCTGTGCTCACCTCCTTCCTAATCAATCCCACCAATGCCCTTCATCCAGAATTAAGTAAAAGGAATAGTAATCTCTCTGCCATTGCTACCTGATTAGAAGCATTTTTATCATCTATATAATTGTTGGGTAAAAATTTGACTGCTAAAAAATGTGACTGGCAATTAACATCACCCTCTTTTCTCCACTCTCTGTTCCTTTCCTCTATGATTGCTGTAATAATTCCTACTGATTTGCATTCATATTTCTAGAGATGAGGGAAACCAAGATAATGATATTTCCCTTTAAGAACAGATCGATCAATGATGCTTCTGGATGGTGACTCGTGGAATAATAAAAGTCAGAAAGGACTGTTTCAAAGGAAAAGAAGATGATGCTCCAATGGCAAATATATATTGTGAATTTAAAGTCTGAGTTTATCATCATGGTCTGATTGACCTCAAGAAAGCTTGGCTTCTGGCTTTTGGACCAATCATTTTAGTACCTTCACTGAACTCTCCAAATAGTTCATCTTAAGAATATGTGTACCTTCTCCTTTCCTCAAAGCCAAGTAGTTGCCAGTAGGGATGTACCCTTGGGGATGGTGAGTCCCTTCCATCTTTTGTGGGGGAAAGGGGAGAGGAGAGGTATGTTCAGTACCTGTAGGTATCAAGTTTATTCCTTCATTGCTCATAGTAAGGAAAGCCTGTGTTATTTAAAAATAAACTACTGTTTGTAAAAAGAAAAGAAAAGATAATACACCAAAAAGTAGTTATCTCAGGGCCATGAGATTATGAAGGAGATTTCTTCTGTTTTTTGTGCTTTTCTCTATTCTCCAAAATTGTTATAATAATCAAAGAAAATATTAATTAAGAAATAAATACAACATTTGCCATTTCTCATTACCAGCAGAAAATTACATCTGAGTGCATAGATAAAAGAGATGCAGGCATACTTTGATTTTTCTCCATGGTGATACTACAAATATGTTTTGGTAAATTAATATATAAAATGAATAAAGTGACCCTCTCCTTCTTCTCCTCACTCTTTAGGGCTAACTTCAACTACCAGTTGGTGGCTTCAGGTGCCAGTGGCCCTCCACATGCTGCTTTGGTTCTTCTTTCTCCCTTCCCTCAGAAGTAGTCACTTATCAAATATTTCAGTGCTGTGGGAAAGCTGTACATTAAGGATTCCCTTTGGGTAGGGAAGACTCTTTTTGAAACAAAATAATCATCGTCATATTTTTATAAACTTGGAAAGTTGGTTGTGACTTAGTATTGCTGAATTTTCACCTAAAAATTACACTCAGAGTCAATATCTTGAGAAAAACACATTTGGTGGCATTAATATTTTCAGTTGTTGACATTAGGTTCTCCTCATGAAATTGCTGTCAAAATGGATAGAATTCTGTACACTTGGCAGTCTTGCCTAAAAGCAAAGCCCAAGACTGGAATAGCAGGAATTTATAGGTCAAGACAGAAGGGCATTTGGCAGAGTTAGTCATAAGGAAGTCTGCATGGTATACTTTACCAAAAGCAGCTCACATTTCATTAAGCCCTGATGTTTTAGTTACTTTAAAGAATGAATAAACAATAGTCCAATCCAAAAGAACTAGAAAGGCATCAGACACATTGAAAGCACAGGTATTACCAACATTAACCTATTAATTTCAAATCACTTTTTTTATTTTAAAGCGGTCTGTTTTTATGTTTACAGTTGTTTTCTTATAGAATCACTTTCTCTGTGTACAGTAAGTAGCTAAATGTGTCAGTTTACTAGTTCTATTTCATAGGATCAGAGACTTTTAAAGCTGGAAGCATCTGTAGAACTTAGCTCGTTCAGCCCTTTCCATTTATAAATGAGGGGACTGAGGCCCAAGCCATTCAGTGAGTTAGAGAGAGAGCCAGCCCTCAAATGTTTAGATTCTTCACCCGTGAGCCGGCATTTTTCTTTCTTTCTACTATACTAGTTACTAGTGTAAATAATGTGCCTGCCTTGGTTTTAAATTTTGTTTTTCAGATATTGGAAGAGGTGCCTGGAGAAATGGATGCTAGAAGAAAACACTGGAAGGAGAATATGTTTACTCCTTTTTTTAGTGCACAAGATGTTCTAGAAGAGACTTCTCAGCCTGAATCTTCTTCTGAACAAACGACTGCAGATAGCAGCAAGGGAATGGAAGAAATTTATAATTTGTCCAGTAGAAAGTTTCAAGAAGAAAGTAAATTTAAGAGGAAAAAATATATTTTCCAACTAAATGAAATAGAACAAGAATCAAATTTAAGAGAGAACAAGATAAACATTTCAAAGAATGAAACAGACACAAATTCTGCATCCTATGAATCATCAAATGTGGATGTTACAACAGAAGAAAGCTTTAACAGCACAGAAGATAACTCTACCTGCAGTACAGATAACTTACCAGCTCTACTAAGACAAGACATCAGAAAGAAATTTATGGAAAGAATGTCTCCAAAACTTTGCCTGAATCTTTTGAATGAAGAACTGGAAGAACTTAATATGAAATGCAGAAAAATAGAAGAGGAATTTGAAAATGCTGAAAAAGAACTTTTGCACTACAAAAAAGAAATATTCACCAAACCCCTAAATTTTCAAGAAACAGAGATGGATGCTTCAAAAAGTGACTATGAACTTCAAGCTTTAAGAAATGACCTGTCTGAAAAAGCAACAAATGTAAAAAACTTAAGTGAACAGCTCCAGCAAGCCAAAGAAGTCATCCACAAATTGAACCTAGAGAACAGAGATTTAAAAGAAGCTGTTAGGAAGTTAAAGCATCAAACCGAGGTTGGAAATGTGCTCCTAAAAGAAGAAATGAAATCGTATTATGAATTAGGAATGGCAAAGATCCGCGGAGAGCTCAGTGCCATCAAGAATGAACTGAGAACTGAGAAGACCCTACAAGCAAGAAATAACAGAGCCTTGGAGTTGCTTAGAAAATACTATGCTTCTTCAATGGTGACATCATCAAGTATCCTTGACCACTTTACTGGGGATTTTTTTTAAAACTTAAAAAAATCCTTCCATTAGGCAAGTCATTGAGCCAAATCAGTGTTTATTGTATTTTCTTTGTGTATTACTTAAAATATATGTAATAGGATGTTATTTTCATTTTTGGTAAATCACAGTATGTGTAAAACATATACATGTTTCCAAGCTTTTGCTTTCTCTTTCTGATGAAGTCATTGCAGGAGTACAAATGGAAACGAAGCTTTGGAAATCTCATATCACACACACATATATTCACTCAAAAACACATAATGATTCACCAAATCATTTATGAATACAAATCAACAGCCATTTTGTGATCTTGTAAGCAAATATGTCCTTGGCACGTGAATATTTTTCCATCTGTGTTCATTGATGTTAACAATAAAAATCTTGTTTATGTGTATAAGCCTAACATATGCCTGTGGGTCTTGTAAGTGCCTGTTCAAACTCAATGGGATACCAAAAATGTATCTGCTTACTTTGGGGGTCTAACTTTAATTCGGTACATATAAACATCTCTGGAAAAAAATGTAGTTTTTTTCTTCCCCCTGCTGTTTTCCCCAGGCTTTCTCCTTTGACCTGGCCACGGTTCCCATAGACTAGAAGACGACTTAGAGACATTGCTGTGACCTTTGCTAGAGCCCTGCTCTTGTCAGCAGTGGCTTTTGTGTTTTCTTATGTTGACCAGTAAGGGGCGTTGTTTACACAGTTCTTCCAAAACTCGACCAGGGGAAAATTTCGAAGCTTCCTCCCCGGCTTACATCACAAGTTGGTGGGGACTGTGGTGAAGTTGGATGTCCTCTGGATAAACTTTTAGTGAGCTAGCTTGATTTTTACAGTAATCCAGCCCTGTAAGGGCCCCAGGTGATGACAATTTATTTTACACTTATACATGGTAAAAATGTACTGCCTCAATCCTTGGGTGGAAGTAATGGGCCAGTTGACTCTTTACCATTTGTTTGTATCAGTCATCAAGATATCCTGTAATAGGAGCTCTATTTGCATGGTGTTTTAAAGCCTAATGAACCAAATGTAATTGCAGACTATGAGGATGAGATACAATTGCTTTAAGGGTTTAGGTATCTTCCCTGTTGGGAAAATCCCCAGACTGGGAGTCAGGACTTTTGGCTTCTAGTACCTGCTCTGCCGGTAACTAGTTAGTTAACTTTCTTCCCCTAAAAGTCCTCATCTATAAAACAAGGCAGCAGATCTATCTTCAAGATTCTGTTCAGTTCATGTTCTGTGATTTCACCTCTGATTTTATTTATCTACCGGTAAGGAAGTAAAACTCCTATGGCATTGGATGCATTCAATTCATTTTTTTGTTTTGTTTTGTTTTGAGACAGAGTCTTGCTCTGTCGCCCAGGCTAGAGTGCAGTGGCGCGATCTCGGCTCACTGCAATCTCTGCCTCCCGAGTTCAAGCGATTCTCCTGCCTTAGCCTCCTGAGTAGCTGGGATTACAGGCGCCTGCCACTACACGCGGCTAATTTTTGTATTTATTTATTTACTTACTTATTTATTTATTTAGTAGAGACAGGGTTTCACCATTTCGGCCAGGCTGGTCTCAAACTCCTGACCTCATGATCCACCCATCTCGACCTCCCAGTGTACTGGAGTTACAGGCGTGAGCCACCGCACCCGGCCTGGATGTATTCAATTCTAATACTTTGGGGGACCTACTTTGCAGACCCCCTTTGAAAGATGATATAAGCAGGGTACTTTATATAGTTTGAACATCTCCAAATACTATCAATAATAAATCAATAGAGGTTGTTTCTCTACCTTTCTCTTGTTTCCTCTTTATTCATTAAGATTGGGGAAGGCACTGAATGGATACTGACTAAGCTGACCTGGAGGCTGAACGAGTCTTGCCTTGCCTGGGAGGATTGGTGTAAATAGGAAGATGCTAATCTTTGGAGCTTTCTGACTTAGTCCTGATAAACCTAACCCAGGCACTGGCAGCCTGCCTCAAAGGGGGAGATGACTTTCAGGTTTTTAGTGGTCACTGGCTTCCCACCAAGGGTCTAGGTACGAAAGCAAACTAGGAACTCATTGCCCTATTTTACTCTCTTCTTCATCACTCCCTTATAAAATTACCCCTTTGTACTCGCCTCGTAAAGACGCTCATTCCCTGAATGCTAATGGGCAGAGCTGCTTACATGTTTAAAAATTTTACAATATATTAATTAAGCTACTAGGCTCAATCCTTTCAGTATAATTTTTTTTTTTAAGAGAGAGAGGGGGACAGGTTCTTGCTATGTTGCCCAGGCTGGACTCAAATTGCTGGGCTCAAGTGATCCTCCCCAGTAGCTTAGGCTGCTGGCATATGCCACTATGTCTGGC